>NC_135183.1:836125-953625 GCF_041146795.1 Maylandia zebra | reverse complement strand
TGGGGAAGAAAGACAATGCAGTGAGCAACAAGGTGCCAAGACCAATCATCATACAGTTCAGCATGAGGACGGCAAGGGATGAAGTATGGAGGAAATCCAAAGAGGCCAGGGTCTGCAAAGAACTGAACATAAAATTTAAAGAAGACTTCTCCAAAGAAGACCGTGAAGCTCGGATCAAGCTGTGGCCCAAGGTGCAGGAAGCTCGAAACAACGGCAAAAGAGCATTCCTAAAGGAGGGTTATGCAATAATAGACGGTAAAAGGATCGATCTGTGAGATGCACTTGAAGAAGTCACTACAAGTTAACCATAAAATGTGGGTATGTGTGTGTGTATATATATGTTTATATATACATATCTGTTACAAATACACAAATAAAAAATAGGAGAGGGTCAAAAAGCAAAGCCGTAGTTAAACGTGGGCTATCCAGAGCTAAAATTGCCGCATATATAAAGGGGTAGTACTGTGATAGGGTCGGAGTACTGTTATGATTACATAGGTAGGACACTAGGCTTATTCCTGCTTCAAGCACTTTTTTTTCTTCTAGTAAGTGCCAAGGAAGCCGTTACTGTTCTTGTTTTGTATTTTGTTCCTGCGTTTTTTGTTTTTTCTTTATCTTATAGATGGCTGTTCTATTAAGTTCCTTAAATGTTCGAGGCTTAAAAAACAATGTCAAACGTAAGGCCATGTTTTTATTCTGCAAGGAAATTAAGGCAAACATTTTGTTTTTACAAGAAACACATTCTGGTAAGGAAGAGGAAACATTTTGGAAACATCAATGGGGAGATAGTATTCTTTATTCACATGGTACTACTCACTCAGCAGGAGTTATGATCTTATTCAACAAATTTGCAGGGAGAGTTATTGATCATAAAAGCGACGGAATGGGGCATTGGATCATGGTGTTGGTAGAAGTCTGTGAACAGAAAATTATTCTTATTAACGTGTATGGATACAATAACAGGTCGCTAAATAGAAATATGATGTCTAACTTAAGTAAATTAATTGCAAAGTGGAGTACTACATATGGTTCTACCCAGGTGATAACTGGAGGCGATTTTAACCTGGCTCCTAACTCATGGCTTGACAGACAACCACAAAGAGGAAATCAACCAGACCACGATAGCATTATTTGTGACTTTTGTACGACAACCAATATGATCGATTATTGGAGGATGACAAACCCAAATACGAAGAAATATACTTGGTTTAGTCCATCAAATAAAAACGTATGTTCAAGATTAGATTATTGGCTTGTCTCCCAAACCAACCCGTTCTCACTCCCAAAGCGTAACATTTTACGCTAGGTGACAAATCGTCACCATATTACGTTTTCGGCTACCCACCACGTTCCTAAAATGTGAGACCCAGTCAACCCCACTTACTGATCATTGTCTGACAAGTCTCTTATTATCTCTACGTAAACAACAAAGATCTGACAACATATGGAAATTTAACAATAGTTTATTACAAAACGAAGACTTCTGTAAACAAGTTAAAGAACTTAAATCAGAAATTAACAATATGAGCATGACTAATGTCAGTAAATGGGAATGGTTTAAATATAGTGTGAAACAATTAGCTATAGAAACGGGAAAGAAAGTGTCTGCCCTACGCGTATGTGAACAGAAAAATCTAATTGAACAAATTCATTTATTATGTGGTAAACCCTGTAGGACTGCGGAAGAGTCAGAACGCTTACAAACTTTACAAAATAAGCTAGATGAGGTGTACTTGACAGAACTTACAAGAACATTAACATGTTCTATAGTAATCTGTATAAATCAAGAACTGAAAAAGAAAATGCAGATATCTTTTTTGATATGATTAAAGATCAGGTAAAAAAATTGGAAGAGGATGATAAAACATGGTTACAAGAAGATTTGAAAATATCCGAATTAGATACAGCTCTAAAACAAATGAAAAATGGAAAATCGCCTGGAATTGATGGTCTAACGATTGAATTTTATAAAACCTTTTGGCAAGACATTAAAGATTTGTTATTTAATGGCTTTTTGGATTGTTTAAAAAATGAAGAACTATCCCCAACAATGAAAACAGGATTAATAACCTTATTACCCAAACCAAACAAAGATTTACAAATGCTAGACAATTGGAGACCCATAACACTTTTATGTAACGACTACAAATTATTAGCCTTAGTATATGCAAATAGGCTTAAAAGCGTCTTAACCAAATTGATTGATGAGTGCCAATCAGCGTTTATTAAAGGAAGGCAGATTCATAATAACATAAGATTAATATTAGATATGATTGACTATCGATCCTTTATTAATTCAGAAAGTTTAATACTATTTATTGACTTTTTTAAAGCATTTGATTCAATAGACCATAATTTTTTATTTAGATCTTTAGAACTTTTTGGATTTGGAAACAAATTTTGCAAAGTGATCAAACTGTTCTACAAGCAAATTTATAGTTATGTTTCGCTCAATCCAGGCATAACATCTAGGATAGACATATTCTGTGGAATTCGACAGGGTTGCCCAATTTCTCCAAAATTATTTATTCTTTGCACTCAATTAATGGCTTACCTCATTGTGAACCATTCAGACATCGAAGGAATAAACATTTTTGATATTGAACTGAAAATAAGTCAGTTTGCAGATGACACAGTAATATTTTTAAAGGATAAATCAATACTCGAGAAAGCATTGAATGTCATTTCAATTTTTTCTAAAGCTTCAGGCTTGTGTCTGAACCTAAAGAAGTGTGAACTTTTGCCACTTTATGATTGTTTGGAAAATAGCATGAGGACGATTCCAGTGAAAAATGAAGTTAAGTATCTAGGCATCTATTTAGACAAAGACATCAACACTAGAGAATCAAAAAACCTAAAAGACAAAATTGATGGCATGTCCAAAACACTAAATCATTGGTTGACGAGAGATATTACAATTTTTGGACGCAATCTATTATCCAAATCAGAGGGCGTCTCAAAGATGGTTTATCCAGCATATTCACTATACATTACCCCGAAAAGCATTAAAAAGATTAACTCTATAATCTATCAATTCATTTGGCGCAATAAAACACATTACATTAAAAAATCACAACTTGTCAAAGATTACGCTAAAGGTGGTATAAAGTCAATTGATTTTCAATCAATGGTTGGAGTATTTAAAATAAACTGGATAAAAGCCTTCCTCTTGAAACCTGACTCCATATGGTTCCATATCCCAAAAAATATTTTCAAAAAGGTGGGAGGGTTGGATTTTCTCCTGAAATGTGGTTTTGATATATTGAAGTTGCCTGTGAAACTGTCAGAATATCATAAGCAGGTCTTGTCTTATTGGAAGATGGTGTTTGCCCATAACTTTTCACCACATTGCTCCACCTTGTGGAATAACAGGACAATTACAATTAATAAGAAGTCATTGTTTATTAAAGAGTGGTTTGAAAAAAACATAATCTTTATAACAGACTTACTTGATGAAAGGGGTCAGTTTCTCTCAGTGGGTGTTTTTAATGCTAAGTTTAACATTCAGTGTTCCCTTAGAGAATATGACAAGGTTTGTAAGGCAATCCCCTTACCTCTGTTGAGTTTGATTCAAGGTTATTTGTATTACTCTAAGGCACAAATTAGTCTACCTTCTTTACATCTAAATCAGATTCCTTTGACGGATAAAAACTGTAATAATAAAACCATGAACAAGATATTTAAAAACAAATTATTTCACGACTTTAACAGTAACACAAAACTAAAAGGGAGTAATGTTAAAATAACGAACAAATATACGCACTTTTTAAAATGGCCTATCCCCCCCAAAGTCAAAGAAATGCAATTTAAAATAATTAATGGATATTACCCAGCAGCTGAAATGCTTAAAAAAAGGTTTGGATTTGAGGTAGAGCCATGTGGATTTTGTTCACAAAATGCGGAAAGTATTGATCATTTGTTTTTTTCCTGCTCAGTAACAACTGACTTTTGGCAAGATTTAGTAGACTGGTTGAGTATAAGAATAGATGGGATGACCCCACTGACTCTAACACAAGTTTTATATAATAATGGTGATCCATCTAAGGAACTGTCCATGCTACACAAGGTGGTGATAATTATGGGCAAATACCACGTACACAAATGCAAATGGCAAAGTAAAAGACCTTCCCTAACTGTATTGAAAATTGAATTAAAATCTTTTTTGTCATCTTTAGAATTACTAAGGGATTCATGTAAAGAGGCTGCTTTGATATGCGACAATGGGACTCAATCTCTATCCTTTTAATGATTGTGTTTTTGGTGTACTAAGTAAGCCACATATATGTTAAAGTGTTCACAGAAAAGAAACTGTTATATGTCATAAAAATGGCCTTCATATATTTATGTATATGTATATATGTGTTTTTGTTTTGTTTTTCGTTTGGTTTCTTATTCAACCTTTTCAAGATGTTGTTGCACTAATGTTGTCTCCCAACGAGAGATTGTAATATGTGCATAAATTTAATTAAAGTATGGAAAAAAAAAAAGAGAGAGAGACTGTCACTAACCGATCCGTACCGGAAACCCGATCGGTACCCCGCATGCGCGAAAGGTGTCTACTTCCGGTCGAAGCATTTTACGATAGTATCTGTTAAGATGTTAAGAATAACAAGTATCTCTTAAAATGTTTCCGATAATGAAACATTTAATATAATGTAGACAAAAAAAAAAAGATAAAAAGATAGTGACAGATCGGGACTCCCGATCCTTACTGCGCATGTGCAGGGGTTTTCTTCTTCTTCTGTTCGGTTAATGGTGTACGAGGATACCGCCACCAGGTGGAGAGACTGTGTAACACTCTTTTTTTTATTTATTTTTTTTTATTAACAATTGGAACAATACAGTCACAAACAAAATAACACATTATAGTGCAAATGAACTCTCGTGGAGGATAAAAAAAAAAAAAAAAAAAAAAAAGAAGAACACAGTCAATACAACAAAACTAACAGCAAGGATATGGGGGGAGAGGGCTAGACAAAAGATCCACAGTATTAACGGGGAAGAAATTAAAAAAAAAAAAAAAAAAAAAAAAGGAGCACAATATAGGTAATAATCAAAACAGTAGGAAATGGGAAATGTCATCATAGATTGCGGCAAATCTGCTTGACTTCAGTTTTTTAAGTGACATGAAATAATGTTTAAAGTCATTGATGAACCAAGTAAAGGATGGTTTTCTATTCCTCCATTTACAACAATGTATATGGTATTTACCTAACAGGATGACAATGTTAATCACAGTAGAGACAGATGGATGTTGTTTAGCCATATAGAAAATAATATCAGAAATACTAAACTGGGGAATATCATTGATCTTGAGGGATAACCAGTTGTGTAGTTCTAACCAAAAGGCAGCTGACACAGGACATGAGAAAAACAAATGGTGTAATGTTTCACAGGCTGAATCACAAAATGCACACTGGTTAACCTCAAATTTAAACCTCCTCTTTAAAAATTCAGACACAGGATATATATTATTAATTATCTTGAAATGAGTTTCTTTTACTTTTGGGGAGACAGGCCACTGAATGAATTTTGAGAACGCCTTTTCCATGAGTGACTGGTCCCCATGAAGGGCCTGCAAATATCTACCTGAGTTAAACCCCTGGAAAAGAATAGATTTAAAATTCACACTGATAAATTTATTGTTACATTTACTATCATTTAGGATGCCAGTTACCAATTTTTAGGTTTGGCAGCGCTGGATTGACCTCAGAGTGTAGCATTGTGTTGCATATCAGCTGCCTTAGGGCCAAAGGGATAGCACAGCAAACTTTTCTGTATTCTTTTAATGGACAATTAAAGTTGTGTCTCTTTGAGAAAGGCACGTAATCCAATAGAGCACCACTCAAATCCAGCAAGTCAGTTACAAACAAGATACCACTCTCAAACCAGTTCCTGATAAATAATGTCTTTTTGTTAGCAGTTATCACTCTATTGTTCCATAGGGTCGACATGTGAGGAGAAAAGTTGTGTGTAAACATCATTTTCCAAAAATGAAGAATCTGTTTGTGAAAATTAGAGAGTGTAACAGGTATTTTACTAGTCTCAAAGTCACATTTTAATAGAAAATCAATTCCTCCTAGTTCCTTAAATAAAGATCTGGGTATATGAAACCACATGGAATCAGACTGAGATAAGCAAGCTCTGAGCCAGTTGATCTTAAAAGTTCCGATCAGTGATTCAAAGTCTAAGGCTCTGACACCACCCTTCTCATAGTCTTTAACCAACTGTGATCTCTTAATATAGTGGGTTTTGTTTTTCCATAGGAATTGAAAAATAATTGAGTTGGCTTTCCTAATATTTTGGGGAGAAACATAAAGAGAATGACATGGGTAAATTAATTTAGAGATACCTTCAGCTTTGGAAAGGATGACTCTGCCAAATATAGTGATATCCCTGGTCAACCAACGACTAAGGGATTTCTTCATGTCGACGATACGATTGCAGATGTTGTCGTCTTCTCTTCGGGACATATTTTTAGAAATCACTATACCTAAATATTTAACTTCCAGTTCAACTCTTATAGAAGCTATATTAGAATCAGAACACGTGTGAATAGGTAACAATTCACATTTGTTAATATTCAGACATAGTCCTGACGCCTGGGAGAATAATGAGATAGTGTTAAGCGCTTTAGCTACCATGGATTTATCTCTTAAAAACAATGCAGTATTGTCAGCAAACTGGCTTATTTTGAATTCCTTGTCAAAAATGTTAATACCATACAAATCAGAGTCTTTTTGGATGATAAGGGCCAGCAGTTGAGTGGTTAATATGAACAATTTGGGGGAAATAGGGCATCCCTGACGGATACCTCTCTGCACTTCAAACCTAGGTGTCATTCCAGGGTTAAGCGAGACAGAGCTAGAAATGTTACTGTAAAACATTTTGATCACATTACAAAAGTTTTCCCCAAAACCCAGGAAATTCAAGGCTTTAAGCAGGAAGGGATGTTCAACCGTGTCAAAAGCCTTATAAAAGTCCAAAAACAACACTAAGCTTTCTGTCTTTATATACTGGCGATAATCAAGCATATCAAAAATCAATCTAATGTGATTGTGTATATGTCTTCCTTTTATAAACGCCGACTGACATTCATCCACTAAATGTGTTAAACAATCATTTAAGCGGTTCGCATATACATGAGCCAGTAATTTATAATCATTACACAGAAGGGTTTTGGGTCTCCAATTATCCAGAAGTAGTTTGTCTTTGTTGGGTTTTGGAATTAAAGTGATTAAACCTTGTTTCATTGTAGGTGAAAGATTAGTTGATGAGATACATTCTAAGTAAGCACTGTAAAGAGTTAATCTAATGTCATGCCAGAAAAAGGAGTAAAATTCCACTGTTAGCCCATCAATACCTGGTGATTTGCCCCTGGGCATTTGTCCGATTGCCTTGTCCAGCTCTTCGATTGCAAGTTTACTCTCCATACGAACCTTTATATCCACATCCAATGTCCCATTAAGGCCTCTAAGACTTTCCAGAAACACAGTGCCATTCTCCGTTGAATAGGTTGACTTGTAAAGGTTACTGTAAAAATGAAGTATTTCCACGTTTATTTTGTCATGGTCCTCAGTCAAAACCCCCTTGATATTCAGTGATTGAATCTTCTTATTTGATTGTCTGTATTTTTCTAAATTAAAAAAGTAGGAAGAGTTTTTCTCACCCTCCTCAATCCACCGGGCTCTTGAACGAACATAGGCACCATTGGCTTTCTCTAAGAACATTTTGTCTAGTTGAGATTGAAAAGTGTTTAGTTGTATATGTTCGTCCAGAGATAAATCCTGTTTGCAGCATAGCCTGTTAATTCTTTCAATAATGCTTTGTTGCTCCTGTCTTTTCTGTTTAGCAATGGATTTGCTAATTTGAATTGCTACCTGTTTAACTTGGAATTTAAACCATTCCCATTTGCTCACATGTGACATATCTAGTTTATCAATTTCCACAATTAAATTTCTCACTTCAAGGCAGAAGTTGTCATTATGCAGAAGGTTGTTGTTGAATTTCCAAATAAGGGATTGATGTTTCACCTTGGTTAATGAGATGAATAAGGAAATCAAACAGTGATCAGTTAGAGGGGAAGCGGAGATTTCACACTTAGAAATGTTATTGATCAAATTGTTAGAGACTAACCAGTAATCAATCCTGGAACACTGACCATTATTAGATGAATTAAACCAAGTAAATTGAGATACAGATGGATTTTTCAGTCTCCAAGCGTCACAGAGACTAACTTTGTTGACCAAATTAAGGATACTTTCATCGTAACTGTGGCATGAGGTCCTGGATGGAAGACGATCTACAGAGGGATCAGGAGCTACGTTAAAGTCTCCCCCCACAACAACTTTGTCAACAAGATAGCTCAATTTCCATTGCTCTAACTGTTCACAAAGGAAGGTTAGAAGTTTCTTATTCTGAGCTCTCTTAGTATAACCATATACACACAGCAGAATGTATTTTGAACCATTAATCTCTGACACTATCATCAGCCAATGACCATCAGAATCACTTTTACAGTCTATGACATTTCCCGGAAACCTATTAAATAAAATCATCACTCCAGCTGAGTGAGACGTACCATGACTAAAGAAAACAGATTCACCCCACTGTGTTTTCCAGAACTTTGTGTCTGCCTCTGCCGAATGGGTCTCTTGTAGAAAGACACAGTTAGCCTGTTGCTCCTTGCAAAAAAGAAAGATAGCCTTACGCTTCACAATGTTTCTTAGCCCCCTGACATTCAAGGAAATAACAGATAACATATAACACTATTACAAAAGTATTGGGGAAAAGAAAAAGAAACTTAAGAAGACACGCAGGAACGAGCAGCCGTGTCCTGTATAAAATAACTATTCAGTGCAATAACCCTTAACAACCGGGAAATTTTAAATTAAATGACATGCTAAGCAATAGGCTTAATCAACAGCAGCATACCTGAGAGGTGTAAAAGGTCACACAAAAGAAAATCAGTTCGGGTCCACTCTTTGGTTATCAATCAGAGCGTAGCCGTCCTTCAAAAACGCTCCCTTTCCTTTACTCCTGGAACCCTGGACCAGCGGCCACAGCTTAACTCGAGCCTCCCGATCCTCCTTGGAGAAGTCTTCTTTGAAGTGGATGTTCATCTCCTTGCAAACCCTCGCATGCCTCGATTTCTTCCAGACGTCGTCCCGGACCGTTCTCATGCCAAACTGGATAATTATGGCTCTCGGGGACCCGGAAGATGCAGCGTTCCCCCTCTTTCCCAGCCGATGAACAGTATCAACAGTCTCTCTCAGTTTATCCACAGACAAGGGCACAACTCTGGTGAGAATCCCGATAACTGACTCTCTCGTGTTTTCATCATCTTTCTCAGGAAGACCAGTCAGCCTTAGGTTCCATCTCCTCTTATATCGAGCATGTTCCTCACAGGAGCTGCGCAGGGATTTGTTTTCTTTCTGCAGCTCACCAACTTTCTCCTGGAGTTCTACTATACTTTCTTTATTTTTTCTTATTTCCGCCGTGTTCATGTCAATGCGCTTTTCAAACTTACGCAGCAACGCCGTCTGTTCATCCATCTTTTGCGTTAACACATTGAATGCTTGCAAGATAGCTGCGGCGGTGTCCTCCTCCTCCAGCGGCTGCGCTCGCACCCCTCTTGCTTTCTTCGGGTTAGGGCTTTTCGTCAGAGTGTGAGCCCAGTTGATTCTGGAGTCCTTGGAAGTCATGTCAGTGATCTCCAAATCTTGAATATCCTCCTCGTCACACGCCTCTCTCAATACCGAAACGTTGTAGTCATGATCCATCGCGATCATAGGACAAGTATCAAAATTAACCCCGGACAAATTACAAATTAAAGCTGGTTTACAGTTAGTTCTCCAGTGGCTGGTTGAAGTGCACAAAAAGCGCAAAAAACGGGTTATTGCTTTTAATAAATTCAGAGTTTCAGGACAAAAAAAAAGCCAAAAAGTTTGGACGCCTGCAGTAAAGTTGCTGCTCACTCCGCCATCTTGTCGTATCCTGTGTAACACTCCCGCCCACACAACCGCTGGACGTGGCCGCAAACACGCCCCCTACACTTTTTACGTAGCACCTGTGGCTCGAGTTTTTTGCTGGTTTCCCGCGACTGACGACTCGTTTAATTAAGGTAAAAATACAACCATGTCACTGTTATAAGAAAAGACACACAGCTTATCGTCTTATAGTTCTAAAATCGCTCTGTTGTTAATTCGTTTGCTAGATTAGCCGCTAGCATGCGCGCTGTGTTGGAGGCTTGTTGCTAGCTAGTTAGCGATGCTACACACTCTAATAGTCTGTGTTATTGAAGGATTCAGCCCTCCTTATGGTTTTTTTTATCCATTTTTAGACAGCGATGACATCATCTGCACACTCTACAGATGCCCAGAGTTACTGTTAATATCAGAAATATAATGCTGTCCTCTGGTTTTATACATTTTAAACATTTGGTTAAAATCTCAATGTTTTATACATTCATTGGTGCAGACCCTGAATTGGGACACAGCCTAGTGGTGCCGAGCTGGCGCACCGAGTAGTTCCTGTTACCTGCTGTGTGTCTGTTTTTACAGGTAAGCTGGGTTCCAAATAATACATATGTGATAGACAACAGTAGCAATCGAAAAGCTAGAGAGCCAATTCACGAGTTTAAGGGTTGATAACGATGAATCACCACCAGCTGTTGCTAAAAGCACCTTTATGATCTGAGCATGCGCAGAATGATCCACAGCGCTCCTTTGATCCTTTGATCTTCTCGAACGATCATTGTGACGTCACGGCGACATCACAATGATCCTTTGAGAAGATCAAAGGATCATTGTGATGTCACAGGGACATCACATTCTCTGCCACACCCACCAAGTCTATAAATAGAGGAGGTCGTTCAACAGTTTACATCAGAAAGAGCCAGTTGTTTTAGACAAAGCTGACCTTAGACAAAGCTGACCTTTGCATTTAAATCATTCAGAGATTTAACTTTTTTGACACTTTTGAGCTTTAAACCTTTAAAGAAATGTCACAGGGAAACGGTGATCAGTTAGACCCACTGCAGCGTATCGCAGATGCACTCAGGGAAGACAACGCAGAACTCAGTGAAAGTTGCATAGAATTAAGTCAACTTATCGGACAAGTCAGTGGACAAAACACACAACTCAGTGAAAACTACATACAACTCAGTCAAGAAAACGCACAACTCGGTGAAAACTACCTACAACTCAATCAAGAAAACACACAACTCGGGCAAGGAAACGCACAACTCGGGCAAGAAAACGCACAACTGAGTCAAGAAAACACACAACTCAGTCAAGCAAACGCACAACTCGGGCAAGGAAACGCACAATTGAGGCAAGAGATGGCAGAACTCAGACAAACTGTGGAAAATCTTCAGCGCCCAGCGGTACATGAACAAGAGACAACAGAAAGAGAATCGCCTGGTTCGTGGGGTCTAAACCTACTTAAAGTAGGTTTAACTGTTGCCGGATGTGCCATTGCTCTTCCTGCAGCTTTCTGGGTCGCCTCTAAGATTTTCGGCTGAAGAGAATGTCCCACAGGATGGCTTGCGTGTGCTTGCATGCACACGTCCCATCGACAATTGTGGATTGTGGTCCACATCCACAATTACAGCTGTAATTGTGGATGTGGACCAGTTACCCTTTAAAAACAGTAATGATCTTTTCCAGCCACAGTCCACCTTCATCCTGGCGTTGTTCCCGCTGGTGCAGGGTCCGCTCCTCAGCAAAGGTTTCTCCGTTTGGTTCTGTCCAAGGCGTCCTCAGGTGACGCGTTGATGTCTTCCTTGATTTTGTCCATCCACCGTTTTTTCGGTCTGCCTCGAGGCCGGCGCCGTCTGGGTCGATCCTTAATAGTCGTTTTTGCTGAGTTCCCATCGCTTCGAATCACGTGTCCATACCACCTCAGGCGGGATTCGAGCATCTTTTGAACTCGAGCCACAGTCCACCGACCTGTGCTCTCCTTTATGTTTGATTTTATTTTGCCCCTCACCTCCCAACCAGTCATGGCAGAAGACCGCCCCTCCCTGAGCCTGGTTCTGCCAGAGGTTTCTTCCTGTTAAAAGGGAGTTTTTCCTCTCCACCGTTGCCAGAGTGCTTGCTCATAGGGGATCATTTGATTGTTGGGTTGAATTTTTGGATTTCATTTCATTGGCTTGAACTGAAAAACCTAAAAATTCAGCTGAGGGGTTCACATAGTGGAGAGCACTACATTTGTTAACTGCACTTTGTTTATTTGTGGATTTTGTAGTTCTTCCTACTACAAAAACTACAAATGAAAACAAGGCAGTTAGCAGCAAATGAAAATAAATAAAACACATTAAAAAAATCTGCTACTGCTCTGTGTGTTTACTTTAGTGAACACTGTTTGTTTTTGTGTTAGAAGATCATAGATTGTCCTGACGTGTCCACAGACGTGTGGATTTGTGTGCTGCTGTGTTCACTTGTGTGTTTTTGTGCACTCAGGAGGACGGTACCTGTCTCGTCGTCATCTCGTAGACAAATATTTGACGACGTCTAGAAGAGAAGTCTGAGTCGCCGTCCAAACGTCTGCCTGCAGCACAACCTCCGTCTCTCAGCGCTCGGCATGCACGCTGAATAAGAGCCCTCAGGTGAACTTCTCTCACCTGCATAAACACTTTGCATCGGTTTCTCGGCTGCAGGTCCATGAAGGCACTTTTGGAGGAATGTTATGGTCTGACCATCATCCTTCAGCTCACTCTGAACTCGCTGAGCAGCTCTCTGGCGTCTCTGTGAGGACCTGCAGGAACACTTCTCCAGACTTCTTGAAGGACATTCAAAGCTCTTCTGCCTTCTGTTGATGATGTTGATGACTCCACACTGTTTATGTCCTGCTGAGCTTTGTGCTCTGGGAATGCCAGACCATGACTGATAGTGTTATTGTCACTGCTTATATCTGAAGTCCTGCTGGCAGAAATGCCCTTCAGTCAGAAAGGTTGATGGTCAGGATGAACCTGGACACTTCTTTGCACACGTGTGTCGTATCTTTTGAATGATAAGTGCTGACAGAGACAGACGTGAGTCTGTATTTATATTTCTTGCAGCCTGTTAGCACTGTACCTCCTGCCTTTCCAAACGGCTCTTCTGTGTTTCTGTCTCATCGTTCTGCTGATGAACATTTGTCGCCCACCGTGATCTCAGCACGTCGTCCTGGTTCTGGAGAGCAGACGTGTGTTGATCTGAGTCCTGTGATTTCCAGTAGTGATTTATTCCCAAGACAAAATCAAATCGTCCTCTGCTGCCGTGTTGTTGCACAATAAAAACGATGCAGCTGTCAGAAACGGTCCGGCCCTGGTTATTGTCTCAGATACGACGCTCGTCTTATCCTGTCTGCTTCTGTCGGTTTCCTTCATTTACTTCTTGTTATTTTCCTAAAATGTGCTCCAGAGTGACAAAAATATCTGCTGGAGTTGATGCTGCCCTAAAACCTCTGTGACATCGTTGCACTCACTTGCTTGACTCAGTTGTGCGTTTGCTTGACTCAGTTGTGCGTTTGCTTGACTCAGTTGTGTGTTTTCTCGAGTGATTGTTCTGATATGTTGACTGAATTCTATGAACGTTTCACTGAGTTGTATGTGTTCTTCCCTGAGTTCCTCTATCGTACGCTGCAGTGGGTCTAACTGATCACCGTTTCCCTGTGACATTTCTTTAAAGGTTTAAAGCTCAAAAGTGGAAAAAAAGGTCATCTAAAAAGTAGGGGTGGGGGAAAAAATCGATACTGTGTAGCATCGTGATATTTTGTTTTCTAATAATATATCGATACAGGGACGGCAGAAATCGATATTTTGTTACAAAAAAAAGTTTTTGTGGACTCTGACTTCAGAGCATGTTGATCCTTTTTCTGAGCAAGAATCCTGACATTCCTTCACTGTCCAAATGTGTTTAACTTTTTTTGGCAGCAATAAACATGACAGTTTACTTATTTTAATTTAAGACATGTTTTATTTTAATTAAGTTTAAAACTTTTTTATTTAATGTAAAATTATTTTGTTTTAATTTACTTTCAAATTCTTCAGTTGCTGAAGGGGCTGCATAGTTTTCATATTGCATAGTTCAGAATAGTTATAATTGTACCAGATGGTTGCATTCAGTTAAGTGGGACTAGACTGTAATACAAACCGTTCAAGTTTGTCAACAATAAAACTGAAATGAGAGAAAGACTGAGTGCGAGACTTTGATATTAGATAAAATGAATATTGATAAAGTTTACCTTTATGTACAGAATCTGAATATCGCAAAATATTTTAAAAAATTGCAATAATATCGTATCGTGGGATGTATGGTGATTCCCACCTCTACTAAAAAGTATCTGTGACAGTGTATCTACAGATGTATTATGTAACAAATATTGTTTGTTTAATTTGTTGGCATTACTAAATTTGGCTCAATGCTTACATACATGTGTAAAAAGCAAATGTACGAGCTGTGGTAACTGTGTCTGATAGAATGAAGAGTCGACTGATATATGAAATATTCCTTTATTGGGTGAGAAAATCAGACCATGTCATAACTGCTGTAAGTCACACAGAATAGACATCAGAGCCTTAAACAGGCTGACGTCTGCTAAATGGGTCAAACTGGGCAGAAAGTCTACAAACACATAACATCCTTATAGAATATGATGTAACACTATAGATCAACTTAGCTCAGAATATATAAAGCATATAAACAGTTACAGCAATATGATGCAACAAACACAGCAGCTACTGATCCAAAATACTCAAAGCTTCATAGAACTGAAACCAACATTTATTTTTAGCTCCATTCTGCTGCTGATACAGACTTTAGGTTTCTGAACATTAAACTTGTTGCTGCCTTTCATAGTGTGTAACTTGAAGGCCCTGAGTACTCTGAGTACTTTCTCCCACACTGGAAACACTGGGATGATCACATTATTTGAACATTACCTAATAAGACTGATTCAGCACAGACAGTTATGTTAAACTTTCCTAGCAGTCCTTCACAAACAGGGAACAGTCTGTCTATTCTCTCCATCTGTCAGCTGCTGCTGGCTCTTCCCCCTCCTCTTCCTCACACACTGCTGAGTTTGTCCTGGTGGATCATCAGGGCTGCAAAGCCTCACAGATGATGTGCAGCAGTGGGTCCCTCAGTCTGTCCTCACTCTGGACACTTGCAGTCGTCACACATGGAAATCAAATGTGTGATAAGCTGCAGGATTCAAACACAAGTGTAACTTATAAACACATGTTCATACTTTTATTCCACAATCAGAGAGAAAGAAACAGAGAGAGAGTGCAGGACAGACAGACAGGTGACAGTCTCAGGTGTACACACTGCTACACAACAGCACAGAGAAGCAGGATTTAGTGTTTGTGTTATTACGAGTGTAAACAAGAAGAGTCCCAGATGGTGCAGTGGACACATGTGTGACTGCTGTGATTAAAGCATCTTTCTTTCAGCTTAAGGAGTGAACCGTCAGCTCGTTCAAACACACGTTAAAGTCCGTTTGGCTCGACACCACCGAAAGCGTGCTGCTGCAGTCTGCTGGGGGGCATCATCAGAAACAAGGATGCAAGGAGAGGAGACAAACTAGTGAGGAATGCTGGCTCTATAATTGGAGCTGCCACACACACACACACACACACACACACACACACACTCTGTGTGAAGCTCGTCTATATTATATTTTCTGATCTATCATACAGCTTAAACTTATTCCTGGTTATATCCTGATCAGTGCTGAGCAGTTAAACATGATTAACTATCAATGAAATCATGTATGAATTATGATTCTGTGATTAACAATGAATACACTTAATATCACTTCTCATTTTCAAAATCATGTCGTTTAGCTTTGAAATGTCTGCATTTGTGAAGAAAACATTTTCTTAGTAACAACATTTGTTAAGATCCAACCATGTAAACTATGATTTTTGCCATTTTTCAAGTGGTCTTAAACCTTTAATCAGGACTGTATCTGATATCACTTCCATTTAATGTGAAAAAGCTGCATCAGTGTTTTGCTGGGATGCGTCTGCTCCTCTGGCTTTCCTGTTAGCAGTGAGTGCAACGATGTCACAGAGGTTTTAGGGCAGCATCAACTCCAGCAGATATTTTTGTCACTCTGGAGCACATTTTAGGAAAATAACAAGAAGTAAATGAAGGAAACCGACAGAAGCAGACAGGATAAGACGAGCGTCGTATCTGAGACAATAACCAGGGCCGGACCGTTTCTGACAGCTGCATCGTTTTTATTGTGCAACAACACGGCAGCAGAGGACGATTTGATTTTGTCTTGGGAATAAATCACTACTGGAAATCACAGGACTCAGATCAACACACGTCTGCTCTCCAGAACCAGGACGACGTGCTGAGATCACGGTGGGCGACAAATGTTCATCAGCAGAACGATGAGACAGAAACACAGAAGAGCCGTTTGGAAAGGCAGGAGGTACAGTGCTAACAGGCTGCAAGAAATATAAATACAGACTCACGTCTGTCTCTGTCAGCACTTATCATTCAAAAGATACGACACACGTGTGCAAAGAAGTGTCCAGGTTCATCCTGACCATCAACCTTTCTGACTGAAGGGCATTTCTGCCAGCAGGACTTCAGATATAAGCAGTGACAATAACACTATCAGTCATGGTCTGGCATTCCCAGAGCACAAAGCTCAGCAGGACATAAACAGTGTGGAGTCATCAACATCATCAACAGAAGGCAGAAGAGCTTTGAATGTCCTTCAAGAAGTCTGGAGAAGTGTTCCTGCAGGTCCTCACAGAGACGCCAGAGAGCTGCTCAGCGAGTTCAGAGTGAGCTGAAGGATGATGGTCAGACCATAACATTCCTCCAAAAGTGCCTTCATGGACCTGCAGCCGAGAAACCGATGCAAAGTGTTTATGCAGGTGAGAGAAGTTCACCTGAGGGCTCTTATTCAGCGTGCATGCCGAGCGCTGAGAGACGGAGGTTGTGCTGCAGGCAGACGTTTGGACGGCGACTCAGACTTCTCTTCTAGACGTCGTCAAATATTTGTCTACGAGATGACGACGAGACAGGTACCGTCCTCCTGAGTGCACAAAAACACACAAGTGAACACAGCAGCACACAAATCCACACGTCTGTGGACACGTCAGGACAATCTATGATCTTCTAACACAAAAACAAACAGTGTTCACTAAAGTAAACACACAGAGCAGTAGCAGATTTTTTTAATGTGTTTTATTTATTTTCATTTGCTGCTAACTGCCTTGTTTTCATTTGTAGTTTTTGTAGTAGGAAGAACTACAAAATCCACAAATAAACAAAGTGCAGTTAACAAATGTAGTGCTCTCCACTATGTGAACCCCTCAGCTGAATTTTTAGGTTTTTCAGTTCAAGCCAATGAAATGAAATCCAAAAATTCAACCCAACAATCAAATGATCCCCTATGAGCAAGCACTCTGGCAACGGTGGAGAGGAAAAACTCCCTTTTAACAGGAAGAAACCTCTGGCAGAACCAGGCTCAGGGAGGGGCGGTCTTCTGCCATGACTGGTTGGGAGGTGAGGGGCAAAATAAAATCAAACATAAAGGAGAGCACAGGTCGGTGGACTGTGGCTCGAGTTCAAAAGATGCTCGAATCCCGCCTGAGGTGGTATGGACACGTGATTCGAAGCGATGGGAACTCAGCAAAAACGACTATTAAGGATCGACCCAGACGGCGCCGGCCTCGAGGCAGACCGAAAAAACGGTGGATGGACAAAATCAAGGAAGACATTAAGACCATCAACGCGTCACCTGAGGACGCCTTGGACAGAACCAAACGGAGAAACCTTTGCTGAGGAGCGGACCCTGCACCAGCGGGAACAACGCCAGGATGAAGGTGGACTGTGGCTGGAAAACATCATTACTGTTTTTAAAGGGTAACTGGTCCACAATTGTCGATGGGACGTGTGCATGCAAGCACACGCAAGCCATCCCCGCTCTGTGGGGTCATGACAATAATCATGACCCCACAGAGCGGGACATTCGCTTCAGCCGAAAATCTTAGAGGCGACCCAGAAAGCTGCAGGAAGAGCAATGACACATCCGGCAGCAGTTAAACCTACTTTAAGTAGGTTTAGACCCCACGAACCAGGGGATTCTCTTTCATGTACCGCTGGGCGCTGAAGATTTTCCACAGTTTGTCTGAGTTCTGCCATCTCTTGCCTCAATTGTGCATTTCCTTGCATGAGTTGTGTGTTTGCTTGCCCGAGTTGTGCGTTTTCTTGACTGAGTCGTGCGTTTTCTTGACTGAGTCGTGCGTTTGCTTGACTCAGTTGTGCGTTTTCTTGACTCAGTTGTGCGTTTTCTTGACTCAGTTGTGCGTTTGCTTGACTGAGTTGTATGTTTTCTCCATTGAGACGCCTGTTTTCTCGAGTGATTGTTCTGATATGTTGACTGAATTCTATGAACGTTTCACTGAGTTGTACGTGTTCTTCCCAGAGTTCCTCTATCGTACGCTGCAGTGGGCCTAACTGATCACCGTTTCCCTGTGACATTTCTTTAGAGGTTTAAAGCTCAAAAGTGGAAAAAAAGTTAAATCTCTGAATGATTTAAATGCAAAGGTCAGCTTTGTCTAAGGTCAGCTTTGTCTAAAACAACTGGCTCTTTCTGATGTAAACTGTTGAACGACCTCCTCTATTTATAGACTTGGTGGGTGTGGCAGAGAATGTGATGTCCCTGTGACATCACAATGCTCCTTTGATGTTCTCAAAGGATCATTGTTATGTCACCGTGACGTCACAATGATCGTTCGAGAAGATCAAAGGAGCGCTGTGGATCATTCTGCGCATGCTCAGATCATAAAGGTGCTTTTAGCAACAGCTGGTGGTGATTCATCGTTATCAACCCTTAAACTCGTGAATTGGCTCTCTAGCTTTTCGATTGCTACTGTTGTCTATCACATATGTATTATTTGGAACCCAGCTTACCTGTAAAAACAGACACACAGCAGGTAACAGGAACTACTCGGTGCGCCAGCTCGGCACCACTAGGCTGTGTCCCAATTCAGGGTCTGCACCAATGAATGTATAAAACATTGAGATTTTAACCAAATGTTTAAAATGTATAAAACCAGAGGACAGCATTATATTTCTGATATTAACAGTAACTCTGGGCATCTGTAGAGTGTGCAGATGATGTCATCGCTGTCTAAAAATGGATAAAAAAAAAACCATAAGGAGGGCTGAATCCTTCAATAACACAGACTATTAGAGTGTGTAGCATCGCTAACTAGCTAGCAACAAGCCTCCAACACAGCGCGCATGCTAGCGGCTAATCTAGCAAACGAATTAACAACAGAGCGATTTTAGAACTATAAGACGATAAGCTGTGTGTCTTTTCTTATAACAGTGACATGGTTGTATTTTTACCTTAATTAAACGAGTCGTCAGTCGCGGGAAACCAGCAAAAAACTCGAGCCACAGGTGCTACGTAAAAAGTGTAGGGGGCGTGTTTGCGGTCACGTCCAGCGGGTGTGTGGGCGGGAGTGTTACACAGTCGCTCCACCTCAAGTCACTACTGCGCAGACTCTGGCTCCAAATGTTGGAACGACGATTAAAAGATGCTTAAAAGCAGCTCAAAAGAGAACGGACTGCATAGAGACCGATTTCGTTCAGAGGTGAAGCGGCGGTACTTGCAGAAAATAGCCTGCATTGGAAATGTGGACCCGTATGAAATACGGCCGTGGAGTAAAAACCCTGAAGACCAACCGCTATTGACGTAGCCTGACATATTCTCGTACCTTATCTGTGGAGTCAGCGCGTACAAGTCGTCATTCAAACAAAGGTAAGTCAGCTCGAGTACTGCGAGTGAAATGCGTTTGATTTCCATCCGAACATTCACATTAGTGCAGCATAAATTCATTCATGAGGGGAAATTACAGTGAGAACATGTGGAGGCTGTTAGAGGGATAACATAGTGAGTTCAGTGCATTGATGAGACACTGTCCTGAAGGATTTAGTTATTCTTTATGGTTAAAGAAATTGCAATGATTTATTAATGTTTATTATAAATAATTCTAATTATACATCTTGCGTCAATATTTGTATCTTGAGTCACTAAAAATACATTTTATTTTAGTTTTATACTTTGATTAATGACCTGCAGAATCTCCTTATCATATTAAGTGGTTCATAATTGTCACTTTATGCTTTCTCCATCTCTACAGTGATGGCATCCTTGCATTACATACTTTAGGTTCATTTTCTGCAGGCAGGTTTCTGACAGAGAACAGGCAGGTTTACACTATAACCTGCAGCGATGGACACATAAAGAAATGAAAAATGACATGTATGTGCTAACTTTCTAAACACTTTGTTACATTTATGATAAAGTAGATTAAACACATTTGTGTCGGCCTTGGCTCATAGTTCTTGTCTTTAAATGAACTTTGTCTGTGTGTGTTTCAGGTCCTGCACTCTCAAAGACTGAATGAACCAGCATTGCAGCCATGGGTCACTGTGAGCATCACAGGGAAGGTTGAAGCCGCCCGCTGCACCTGCAAGGCCGGAGTCGCGGAGACCTGCACCCACGTCGCTGCTCTTCTGTTTAAAGTAGAAGCAACAGTGTTGATCTGTGGCACAAGGACTGTTACAGATGAACCTGCATACTGGGTTTTGCTGGGTAATGTGACCAAGATACAGCCAGAGGTTGGCCATAAGATAGACTTCTCCTCTTCAGCTGCCCAAAAAAAAGGCTCTTGATCAAAACATTCACAGACCATCTGTAGTGACAGGTAAAAGGAGCCGTCCTCAAAAAAGAAAAACCCCACCTGCTACTGTGGAGGAGTCGTCACTGCTATAATGCCATCATGTTTTATCTAGGGGTCTAGATTTATGCCTGTAGTGCACTGCCGTGTAAATAATTTGCATTTACTGAATATGTACTGACTGAGTCCCGCTGTTCAAAAGTTGAATAAAGAAACAAAGTAATTTTTGCCTCTTTTTTTAAAATTAAAACCACTTTATAGAACATCACATCAGTTACAATGATGATGTCATTTATAGTTTACAAATGACAAAATGTTTACACAAAATCATGAGTGTTTACATGATATCACCCACTACTAACATTACTTTATTTACTGTGTCTTTTGAAAAAATACAGCTATTTATACAGCAAAAGACTAAAGAATATTTAACAGGAGCAGGTTTCATTTTCCCTGGTTTTATTATCACACTGTTCACCAAACGCAGCAAACCTTCACCATCTTATCCAGAAGGGTCACCTCTTCACCCTCACATGGAAGAAGTAATCTGATTGGCATGGTGGTATGTTTGAAGCAGGTCCCTCGTGTAGCGCTGGAACTCAGTCACGATGTTTCATCCATTTCATGGGCTGGTTTGCTGCAATAATGCCAAATAATTAGCAACTCTATAAATAGAAGGTAGTTCTGCAAAATCACTCAGTAGGATGTTTGTTCTAATTTGCTATGAGCTCAGAGCGCATAGAAAATAAAACTAAAAGGCTATAAAGATATGAACATATTTAGAACTTACCGGAATGAAAATGTCTGGAGCACCAACAGATATTTGGAGATGGAAGAGAACTGATATCAGCTCGTCTCACAGCTGCTATCCAGGCTGGACGCCTTCGTTTGGTAACATCGATACACGAGCTGCTCATGTTGCTTCCAGGTTGGGGAAGAATGAAAAGACAAACCCTTTTCGAGCTTATTCTCTTGCCGGTCGTGCGATCGAACATTGCAGCCGACCACACAGCAAGAACGAACCATGGCTGTTGTGTGTGCCTTCGCTCCTTTTTCGCTTGCGCTTTGTTTCGACCCCCAAAATGGCGGATCGGGCCAAAATCATGGGACTAAAGTCATCTCACTGTGGTAATGTAACTATAATATGGCCAATATTATATGTATTGTCAGATTATTATGATATATATATATATATATATATTACAGCAGTGAGCTTGAACTCTGGGTCAGAGATTCAAGTTGCAGTTATTTATATTTCCTATCACCTTAAATCTTCACTCAAAGACAAGTATCTGTGACAGTGTATCTACAGATGTATTATACATAAGAGACAAATATTGTTTGTTTAATATGTTAGAATTATTACATTTGGCTCAATGCTTACATATATGAGTACATGATGACAATAATCACGACCCCACAGAGCGGGACATTCGCTTCAGCCGAAAATCTTAGAGGCGACCCAGAAAGCTGCAGGAAGAGCAATGACACATCCGGCAGCAGTTAAACCTACTTTAAGTAGGTTTAGACCCCACGAACCAGGCGATTCTCTTTCTGTTGTCTCTTGTTCATGTACCGCTGGGCGCTGAAGATTTTCCACGGTTTGTCTGAGTTCTGCCATCTCTTGCCTCAATTGTGCGTTTCCTTGCCCGAGTTGTGTGTTTTCTTGATAGAGTTGTATGTAGTTTTCACTGAGTTGTGTGTTTTCTTGACTCAGTTGTGCGTTTGCTTGACTGAGTCGTGCGTTTTCTTGACTCAGTTGTGCGTTTTCTTGACTGAGTCGTGCGTTTGATTGACTCAGTTGTGCGTTTGCTTGACTCAGTTGTGCGTTTTCTTGACTCAGTTGTGCGTTTGCTTGACTGAGTTGTGCGTTTGCTTGACTGAGTTGTGTGTTTTCTCGAGTGATTGTTCTGATATATTGACTGAATTCTATGAACGTTTCACTGAGTTGTATGCAGTGTTGGTCAAGTTACTTGAAAAAAGTAATCAGTAACTAATTACTGATTACTCCCCCCAAAAAGTAATCCCGTTACTTTACTGATTACTTATTTTCAAAAGTAATTAATTACTTAGTTACTTAGTTACTTAGTTACTTTTTAAAAACACGATTTACAACCTGAAGAGGTGATAAAGTGATAGATCTTTCAGCCCAATTCTACTTTTTCTACATAATCCATCATACAAAATGTAATCAAATGGAAAAGTCTCTTTTTAAAACTTGTTTTATCAGTTTTAATCTTTTAACTTTATGCATCAAGCAAAACATTTAATTATCTGCAACATTCTCTGACTTGAATAAATTAGTTTAACATTTAAACCTATTTTCTACACATTCCAGCACATAAAATAAAATATTTTTTGTGTTTTCACTCACTCTTTCAAACAGATGCAAGTAAAACACAGCAGAAAATAAATAAAGTCAAAGACTCAGCGGTCCTTTTGCTCTATTTTCACCTGTAAAGCAGGAGCAGGGTAGGCGGAGGGTTACCCTGGTGTAGGTGTGCTGCGGTCAGTTGAAGAATCCGCGCGAGTTTCTCTGTGAGTTTCCCATTACATCGTAGCTACTCGGTGCTTGTTTGGAAGTTTAGGGGTTTTTTTCGCTGTAAAAAGAAGTTTTCTTCCCACGCACGATGGACGCTAATGTTTTTGTCACTTTTTATGGAATCAAACTCAAAGTAAGGTCAGTACTTCCACACTTTAAACGCTGCACGCTCATACTCTCTCTCCGCACTCGATATATTATCCATTGTTGATCTGCACACAGCTGCTGTCACCAACGTCGCACTTGCTTACGTTACTGTCATGAGACATTCTCGCAAAAAAAATCACGGTTTTAGTAACGCAGTAACGCAGCGTTCCTACGGGAAAGTAACGGTAATCTAATTACCGATTTTGCAATAGTAATCCCTTACTTTACTCGTTACTTGAAAAAAGTAATCAGATTACAGTAACGCGTTACAAGTAACGCGTTACTGCCCATCTCTGGTTGTATGTGTTCTTCCCTGAGTTCCTCTATCGTACGCTGCAGTGGGTCTAACTGATCACCGTTTCCCTGTGACATTTCTTTAAAGGTTTAAAGCTCAAAAGTGGAAAAAAAAAAGGTCATCTAAAAAGTAGGGGTGGGGGAAAAAATCGATACTGTGTAGTATCGTGATATTTTGTTTTCTAATAATGTATCGATACAGGGACAGCAGAAATCGATATTTTGTTACAAAAAAAAGTTTTTGTGGACTCTGACTTCAGAGCATGTTGATCCTTTTTCTGAGCAAGAATCCTGACATTCCTTCACTGTCCAAATGTGTTTAACTTTTTTTTGGCAGCAATAAACATGACAGTTTACTTATTTTAATTTAAGACATGTTTTATTTTAATTAAGTTTAAAACTTTTTTATTTAATGTAAAATTATATTTTGTTTTAATTTACTTTCAAATTCTTCAGTTGCTGAATGGGCTGCATAGTTTTCATATTGCATAGTTCAGAATAGCTATAATTGTACCAGATGGTTGCATTCAGTTCAGTGGGACTAGACTGTAATACAAACCGTTCAGTTTGTCAACAATAAAACTGAAATGAGAGAAAGACTGAGTGTGAGACTTTGATATTAGATAAAATGAATATTGATAAAGTTTACCTTTATGTACAGAATCTGAATATCGCAAAATATTTTAAAAAATTGCAATAATATCGTATCGTGGGATGTATGGTGATTCCCACCTCTACTAAAAAGTATCTGTGACAGTGTATCTACAGATGTATTATGTAACAAATATTGTTTGTTTAATATGTTGGCATTACTAAATTTGGCTCAATGCTTACATACATGTGTAAAAAGCAAATGTAGGAGCTGTTATATTAGCACTCGGTGTATTACTAAGATAACCACATTAACATTACTGACACTCGCTGACTTTTAATAGTCATTCTATAAATGCTGTCCGTGTAAATGGTCTTACCTGTAAACACTGCATATCCACCGGATTCCAGCCAGAGTGGATTCTGGAGTCTTCCACGCTCCTGTTAGTGATCCTCCATCTGGATGGATGAGAACAACCTTCTGAACAATCTAGCAGGAGATGGCCCATATCTATGGGACTGATTTGTGCTAATAACACCCATTGTATGGACTGATAACAGCCGAAGCGAGAAGGGTCTTGCTGCAGCCACTGTGGAGCTCCACAGTAACCGGATACACGTGACCTCCACAGTAGCCAGAAGCACGTGACCTCCACAGTAGCCGGAAGCACGTGACCTCCACAGTAGCCGGAAGCACGTGACCTCCACAGTAGCCGGAAACACGTGACCTCCACACTAGCCGTAAACATTCATGGATACCGTGGAAGTCTTGCAAGTTGATCACAAAGGTTGGTTAAGTCTTTCTTAAATAAATTTGCCGTTAGTGATTTCATAATTCTAGGAATCGTCTAGTTTTCTTACAATGATCACGTTGCCACTTATTTAGCGTTACAACAACATTCCTCTTTATTTGAATGTTTTTTCATCGTGCTCCATGGCAGAGAAACACACAGATATGCTTTTTCCTGGGCCTGGTTTAAGTAAGAGAGCTGGATTAACGGCTTCTGTGGGCGAGAAGAAGCAAAAACCACATTTTGCATTAGAGTATGATTTATTGTTGGCGTCAGAGATGCAAAATAACGAATACTTCAATACTGTACTTAAGTAGAATTTTCTGGTATCTTTACTGCTGTACTTTTTTGTGCCTACTGTATACTTCTTTATACTTCTACTTCTCACATTGTAGCACGCGTATCTGTACTTTGTAATCCGTACATTTGTAAATCAGCCCCCCGCACGCTGCTTTGGACGCAAGATTACTTCAAAATTTTGTACATAAATTATATTTTAAACCCTGTACTTCTTGCTTCGACTTGACTAAAAAGTCGAGTCGGTGCTTTCTAAACAGAGGTATCTAAACTGTAGTAAGGAACGTGTGCACTTGTGACACCTTTGGTTAGCGTCAACACTGTAAATTTCGTCACAAACAGATTTATATATTTATCAATACTTCTATTCATTATTCTTTTCTGTACAGCTTTTTTATTGCCCAGATTTTAGTTAGCCTCTGTTCAATTGACTGTTATATGTCAATAGAAACATGTCTCACAAATTAAAGTGTCTTGTAAAATATTTGTGGGGTTTTTTTCAAGGATTTTCTTCCCAAATCTATTACATGCCAACTGTAAATGGTTATTTCTGCTAAAACCTTAACTTAAATGTGTATGTGGTGTTTATCTGTTTCTCTCTCTGTTTTAGATTCACACATCAATCTGGAATTCGGGCTTAAAGCCAGAATTGCAGGAATGCAACACGTGTTGCAGAGGACTCTTTCACTGCCCTCTGTGCCCCACTTTCAGCCCTACTGTCAGGGCAAAGATTGAGGAGCATCTAAGTGTGCATATAAAAAATGCTTTGCCTTTCAAAGGTATGTTTGTATTAAATATACTTTATAGTTATAAATATGCACTTTTTTAAGCACTTCTGCAGTATCTTTGTTGACTTAAAAGTTGCTGTTGATATTGTACAGTTCAGTTTATTCATCTGCAACAAAAATAGTGTTTTTATAAAATATATTTTTATTTACTTTTCACCACTTTTCTTGACATAACTTTTGTGATCCATACCATTTTGCTTTCATTATTGAGGTTGGCTTGGATGTTTTTGTTAACATGTACAATCTGATTGTTAGACAAATTGGTTGCATTCTATACAACTACATTTAAATTACATCTGTTTGTTTGTTTGTTTTTTTCTCTTACAGATAAAATGATATGCCGGTGCAGGCTGCCTTGTAGGACAACAGGACACTTTCACTGCCCTGTCTGTAAGATTACAATCATACGGCGTGGGGATATGGCAAGGCATTTATTGTCTTGTCAGCATTCTTCAATGCCAAGTCAGCCACCATTATCAGGACTGCTCCCCGCTGAACTCTCCGAGGAGACCCGTATTCCTCCGGCAGTACTCTTCGAGGAGCCCCGTTTCCCCCCCAAGGTTTTGTCTTCGGTATCTGAACCATTTTCTGAGTCTTTGTTAGAACATTCATATGCTCTACCCTCTGTGTTCAATAAAACTGCAGCTGATGGAAAGTCCATGAAAATGACATGCCCTCACTGTGGCCTTACTCTTCATAGCTCTGGCAAGCTATTTGCACACTGGAGAGAGGAAGCCAAAGCTGTGCTTGAAGGACAACACGTGCCCATTTTCAGACTGAAAAAGCGCAAGTTCCAGGAAGTCAGTCAAGTCAGTATTCACTTTAAACAGTGGTGTAATTACATGGTTAGTGAAATTTGAATAACTGTTAAAAAACTGTTCTACAACAGAGAAATAACTATGTTTTCATCCCCATTTGCCTGACACAGGAGCCAGCAGTTGTTGAAGATCTGCGTCCTGCTGTGCAGTGGGTTGTCCAAAATAAGGCACTTTTCTGTGGACATGTAACAATGCCCAAATATGTGTCCTTAAATCAAGAGCAGAGGGTCTTAATAGACATGTCAGAGGAAGAAGACACTGGAGCAAGGGACTTGTTCCTCTTTGTTTTTCAGTTTGCAGAGGACATGGAGCTCTTTTTGAAAGCAT
The DNA here is from genome assembly GCF_041146795.1 of Maylandia zebra. Lineage (NCBI taxonomy): Eukaryota > Metazoa > Chordata > Actinopteri > Cichliformes > Cichlidae > Maylandia > Maylandia zebra. The sequence continues at coordinate 926,323 of NC_135183.1, read as the reverse complement.
GTGCTGATGAGCAGGGACTAAGGGTCAGTGCTATGTTTGACATGTAATGGACAAATGAAGGCACTGGCTGTGTTTGTTTGTTTGTTTAATATGTTGTTGTTGTTTTGTTTTGTTTTGTTTTTTGCGTAGTACAAAATTCCAATTAAACTTATTTCAAAATGTTGTTCACTTGATTCTGTGTCCATACTTATAATAAAGGATTACAGTGAAACAGCATTAAATGTAAATGTAACAGCATTTTTTTAAACTTGTAATTTAAAAATAAAAAGCTTATTGTTGATATTAACAGTAAAGAATTGCAATCAATAATATTTTTATACATTTTAAACATTAACACTCTGGGCTCTATCCTGGCCATCTGTGGACACTTCACTTATTCTTTTTTTTGACTACTGCACTGCAGTGGACCAAAACAATGACACGGGTTTGATCTTAAGGATCTAATAGTTGTGTGTGTTGTGCATGACATTGCCACACAAATGTGTATTTGCAAGATAGAGTAGAATAAATTATGACGCATGAAATATTACATAGGCTGCAGTGAATTTCTGTTGATACAGCCTATTGAGCTTTGAGTTTCCCAGTCAAACTTAGCTTTGAAGCACATGCTAAAAACACTTTTACTCTTGTACATTTCAAAACAAGACACCATAGCCAAAATATTAACAAAATATATATCAGGGCTCGCAAAATCGCTAGCCCGACGTCCCGGGGCTAGTGATATTTCCAGTCAGGCTACCAAAATCTATCTCAGCCCTGCCCGTCGGGCTATCATAGGAAGTAAAAATATATGACAATGCCTTTGCTTTCTTTCGCAAATGTAGCTGAGTAATTAGCTGAGTCCTCATCAAAGAACAGTGCTCTTTAATGAATGCAGCACATAACTTTACATCGTAGAGGTAACAGGGAGACATATCGAGTTATCAGATAGCCGTCTTAACTATATTCTAACTCTTCAATTTCCCGACTGCACTTTCCTCTTATTTCACGACACCACCCGTGGTGCAATATGGTATAGTCGGACAGGACACAACATCACTCACTAGCTTACTCTTCAAACGTGGCACGTGAAATCTCCCGCAGCAAGTGTGGTGGATCATAAATTTGATTAGTTTTGAAGTTGTACATCTCTGTTCCTTATATTTCATGTCATGCCCTTATTAATGTTTTATTTGTTGCTTTGACTGTTTTCAAATAGAATATGCAGTGGGAATATAGAGGGAGATAAGCAGTGAACGTTTTGCCTGGGTTGATTGTGCGTCGATCCATTGTTAATGCCTCAGGGCTCCAGTAGGTGGGTTCGCGCGCTTCCTCCTTCACTCAATACAGATGAGTGAGAGTGAGAGCTGCGTGTCTGTGCCTTTCTTTCACCTCTCCTCACTATTTCCCCTGTTTAAGGGCACAACATTTGGAGGCACCGCTGGGATGATTGATTCGAGGACCATCCCTGACCTGTAAGAGAAATCCTCTCGTTGATCATCCCCCCCAGACGACCCAGGTATCAGAAAGGAGCATATTAAAGCAGCAGAGACATCGCTAGACCTACGTTGGTATCTGTATCCTGAAGTGGAAAAAGTGGCCACTAGGGGGCAGTAAAAGCCAACTAAGTCTGATCATTTCTCAACTGACTGCTTGTGCTAACTCCTCTGACAACATGGAGTCTGAATTAGAAAAGCTACAGCTGGAGATTAAAGGAACACTGTATCAACTGACTTTAGAGCAGCTGACTAAATTATGTGATGTACTTCAAATCTCAGGACCAGGAAAAGAGTTTGTGATTAATAGAACGCGCAGTCAGCTAGTCTCGCATTTAGTTAAGCACCTTGAACGCACCGAGCTGGCTACCCGAGAGGATGAAGGTATGTCAGAACTTCTTAATGTCCAGGACATTATAAGTGACATACAAATGGATAAAAAACAAGGTGTGAATGAAACAGTGGATCCAGCTGTTCAGGACCAGGAAAGTAGCCAGGAGGAGATAGAGACATTAAGACTGCTCTTAAAACAAAAAGAGGGTGAAATGCATGACTTGATGAGGAATAGCATGAATCCTGCCTTAAGTCCTCGCACCCCAGTGAGAAACATTGTTCCAACAGCACCAAACAGTTCCATGTGGCGCAAAGATTTTAAGATATCAGGCCAAATAGGAGAGCCGGGGCAAAAAGACAGGCTGACATTCTCCAGTCTGGCCAAACAAATTGAGAGCGGGCTCAATAGAGGCTACCCAGAATCAGAAATCACTGATGCTGTAATTCGTGCTATCACGCCAGGCTTGCAGCTGAGGAGTTATCTTGAAGGAAAAGAAAACCTCACATTACCTGCTCTTAGGAGAATCCTCAGGTCTCATTACCAGGAGAAAGGTGCCACAGAGTTATACAAACAACTTACCTCTGAGGTTCAGAGTAGTAAAGAGACACCCCAAAATTTCTTGATCAGGACAATGGACTTGAGACAGAAAATCCTGTTTGCTTCTCAGGAAGTTGAGTCCAGTCTAAAGTATGATCCAGCACTAGTCCAGAGCCTTTTTATGCATACTGTCCTGACTGGTCTTCAGAATGACAATATTAAAAGTGACCTGCAACCTTACCTCCTGCAAACAAATACTTCAGATGAGTTGTTGCTCGAGAAGGTAAATATTGCAGTCGCAAATGAAAAGGAAAGACAGGACAAAAAGAAACATGCCGCTCCATCACGAGTAACAGCTGTAAATACTGTCCAGTCTAATGATTCCCCAGTGGGAAAGAGAAGCACAGCTCAAGAGAAACCAGCCCCTCCACCCCCTGATCTTCTAACAGAAATAAAGGAAATGCGTGCTGACATGGTGCTGCTGAAAGACTTGAGGGCTGAAGTTTCCCAAATCAGAGAAACCATTCAAAAGACAACCCCAGCACCTCAGCAGCCTTTCCCCATTAAGGCTGAACAAAACTGCATGCCATTTTACCACCAGCACCCTCCTGCAGCAGCACAGGAACACCACCCAGCACATGGACCTGGACATGTGTATGGGACAGCACAGTTTCAACAAAGATTCGCACCACAGCGATATTATCCCTCACCAAGTCACCGTCCCAGATGTTTTGCATGTGTGCAGGCAGGTGAGGCATATTGCCAGCATTGTTTTAGGTGTGGGAGTAGTGAGCATTTCCGTGCAGGTTGTAAAGCACCTAGACTGACAAAATCAGATAAAGGGAGCCCTTTAAACTAAGGGAGGTTGCTCCCACGGGACATGGGGCAACCGACAGCATTGAAAAGTCCCAATATTGTGCTAACTGTGAGGGAAAGGAAGAGAGTATGAAGTTAAAATGTTGTTCTGTTTGTAAAATAACATTGTACTGCTCAAAAGACTGTCAAGAGACACACTGGTCTGTGCACAGAAGGTACTGTAAGCCACATACATGTTCATCTATTAAGAAACAGGAAACACAGTCAAGTTGCAAACCAAAGTGTAGAAAAAGAAGTAATCCAGTGAAGATGCCTACTGTAAAAGAGCTTGTAGGAGAGAAATGTCTCATTCAGTGCTTTCTGCACAACCAAAGAATCCAGGCACTTTGGGACACAGGTTCACAAATTTGTGCTGTAGATGTGGCCTGGAAACAGACCCATTTCCCTGATGTCCAACTAAGAGATATAGCAGAACTAGTAGACCCACTTGAACCACTGCAACTTGAAGCAGCCAATGGGACGGAAATACCATATATTGGTTGGCTCGAGGTAAGCTTCAGACTTACTGCTACTGATAAAGATCTGCTAATACCTGTGTTAGTGTTAAAAGGCAACCAACAGTCATGCCCCATAATTGGCTTCAATGTGATTTCACACCTAGTTGCAAACAGAGTACAGGATAAGACAAACACTAAGAATAAAGAGAAACTCATGAAAACAGTAAAAGTAGCTTTTCCTCACCTCAAAAAGAGTAGGGCAAGAGCTTTTGTTAATGCAGTGACAGTGGGACAGCCATGTGAGCACAGTGTAAGAACAACAAATGAGAGAGTTGAAGTGCCTAAACAGAGTTCCGTCCAAATAGAGTGTCGTGTGCAAGCCCCGCCTTTCAAAGAAGATAGAACCCTGATCTTCGAGCCTCATGAGAACCCACAGTGGCCTGAAGGACTCGAGTTCTGTGATACCCTTGTTTTAGTAAAGACTGGTATGACACCAAAAATTGTCATTAGTGTACAAAATCCCACCAGCCATGACATCACACTGCCAAGTAGGACTGTTATTGGAACTGTGCAGTCTGTTGCATCAATATATCCTGCTAATGTATTCAAAACTGACTGCCTCCCTACTGCATCGGTCCGTCCCATCCAGGCTAAGAGCTCAGGTGAGAACACACCTAAAAGTGAACAATGGGACCCACCTGTCGACTTGACTCACCTGAATGACCACCAGAGACAAGCTGTTAGTCAGATGTTAAGAGAAGAGTCAGAGTCATTCTCTAAATCTGATGACGACATAGGCTGTGTTGAAAACTTGCAAATGAACATTTCGTTGAAAGATAATGAGCCAGTCACACGGACTTATCTCTCTGTACCAAAACCCTTGTATCAGGAAATGAAAAACTACCTACAGGACCTAATAGCTCAGGGGTGGGTGGAAAAATCAAACTCATCTTACTCCTCTCCAGTAGTCTGTGTGAGAAAAAAAGACGGTACATTGCGCTTGTGTATTGACTACCGAGAGCTGAATAGGAAGACTCACCCAGACCGCCACTCCATTCCCAGAGTACAAGACATAATGGACAACTTAGGTGGCAACACTCTCTTTTCTCTACTGGACCAGGGTAAAGCATACCACCAGGGGTTCATGGGCAAAGACAGTAAACACCTAACAGCTTTTGTGACCCCCTGGGGCCTGTATGAGTGGGTCAGAATCCCATTTGGACTGATGAATGCTCCGGCAGCATTCCAACGCTGCATGGAGGAGTGCTTAGAAGGGTTAAGGGATGAAATATGTGTGCCTTACCTCGATGATGTCCTTGTCTTTAGCAGAACGTTTGAGGATCATGTTGAGGATGTCAGGAAAGTGCTGCGCCGACTCAGGGAGTACGGAATCAAACTCAAACCAAGAAAGTGTGACCTGTTTAGGACAGAAGTGAGGTACCTTGGCAGGATTGTGTCAGCAGAGGGAAGCAGGATAGACTCCGCAGACACTGCTGCTGTAACAGCTTTGAAAAACAAACAGCCAGGTACTGTTGGTGAACTAAGAGCAATGTTGGGCCTACTAAGTTATTACAGACAATACATCAAGGATTTTGCCAGAATTGCAAATCCTCTGTATGACTTGCTCAAGGGACCTGCAGATGCTGAGACCCAGCGAAACACAAGATTAAAGTGGCAAACAAAGCGAAACAGGTGTAGTGTCCCTTCGAGTACACCTATTGAGTGGACCGACATGCACCAGTTAGCACTAGAGCAGCTGATAGACTGTCTAACTCAGCCCCCTGTTCTAGGCTTTCCAGAATTTTCACAGCCATTCACCGTTCACACTGATGCGTCAAACCAGGGATTAGGTGCCGTGTTGTACCAAAAGCAGAATGGAAAGCTTCGTGTGATTGCTTATGGTTCCCGCACTTTAACTGCAGCTGAGAAGAATTACCACCTGCATTCAGGCAAGTTAGAGTTTCTTGCTCTCAAGTGGGCTATCACAGAAAAATTCCGTGATTACCTATATTATGCACCATTCTTCACCGTGTACACCGACAATAATCCACTTACCTGTACTGTCCACTGCCAAACTGAATGCAACAGGGTGTTGATGGGTAGCAGAACTGGCAGATTTTCACTTCACAATTAAATATCGCCCTGGTAAAGAAAATGTGGATGCAGACAGCCTCTCCAGGATGCCGGTAGACATGGAAACGTTTATGAATGAATGCACAGAGGAAATGGCATACGATGTAATTGGAGCAACCACACAGGCAGTGGAAAGGCAGGATGACTCCAATGTGTCATGGTCCATGGGTGTCTCAGTCAGGTGTTCAGCCATGGCCACAGATGTTTCCATCATTCCACTGACAAAAGGCCAGATCAAACAGGACCAAAGAAGTGATCCGACTATTGGACCTGTAATTCAGTGTAAACTAACACAGGAAAAACCATCACGTTCAGAGCTAAGAAAACTCAGCCCACAGGTCATATGTCTCCTGAGGGAGTGGGACAAATTGGAGATGGATGAGAATGGGATCTTGCACAGAAAAACAGCAAACAGAAAACAGTTGGTCCTACCAGAAATACACAAAAGTACTGTACTAAAGGAGCTACATGATGAAATGGGCCATCAAGGTGTAGAGAGAACATTGTCACTGATACGGGACCGGTTTTACTGGCCCTATATGCAACGGGAAGTAGAGGATTATGTGACCAGAAGGTGTGTTTGCATAAAACAGAAGAAGCCGTGTCATGAGAGCAGAGCACCACTGACTAATATTGTCACTACTCACCCATTTGAACTTGTCTCAATTGATTTCCTGCACCTTGACAAGTGCAAAGGGGGTTATGAATACATCCTTGTAGTCATTGACCATTTCACACGCTTCGCCCAAGCGTATGCCACAACTTCCAAATCAGGTAAAACGGCTGCAGACAAAATCTTTAATGACTATGCTTTAAGATTTGGCTTTCCAGCACGAATACATCATGATCAAGGTGCTGAATTTGAAAATCATCTGTTTACACAACTGAAAAACTACTGTGGAGTTGCTGGGTCCAGGACTACTCCCTACCATCCCCAAGGGAATGGACAAGTGGAGCGGTTTAATAGGACACTACTCCAGATGCTGAAAACACTCTCAGAGAGTCAGAAAACTAACTGGAAGGACTCTCTTAACAAACTGATTTATGCCTATAATTGTACCCGCAGCGAGGTAACTGGATTCTCCCCTTTTTACTTGTTATATGGACGCTCCCCACGATAGCCAATCGACATGCTGTTCAGCTTGACCTCAGAACAAGGAGATGGCAATCATCATGACTACATGGTAAAATGGAAACAAGGCATGGAAGAAGCATATGAGATCACGAGAGAAAATGCTCATAAAGCAGCTGTAAGAAGTAAAAGACATTATGACAGCAAGGTGAGGAGCTCAGTATTACAGCCAGGTGATCGTGTTTTAATAAGGAACATGACACCTCGAGGAGGTCCAGGCAAGCTGAGGAACCACTGGGAGGATGTGGTTCACACAGTCGTTCGTCAGGTCAGCAGAGATATCCCAGTTTATGAACTCAGACCTGAGAAAGCAAAAGGGAGATCAAGGATATTGCATCGCAATCTTCTTCTGCCATGTGACCATCTGCCTGTTGAAACTGAAGTGCGACCACGAACAAGAAAAAGAGCCGTGGAGACAAGTGAGGAAGTGGAACAAGCTGAGGAAGAGGATGACGATGATGAGTACTATCCAGTGTCATCTCAGCAGCCATTTGAGCCACTTTACCCTCCGACACTGAATCCTATGAGCACTGATGAACCAGTCAAACACCTTCAAACAGTGGAAAACATGTCATCTGAGCCAGAGAATGAACATGAAGTACTGAACCAATGTGAACAACTACCCGACCAAGAGGAAAATTATGTCGAGGAACCATCAGTGGAGGAACCTGTTCCTGCACCTGTTCCAGACAAACACAGCAGGACCTGTGAGCAAGAGCATCAGCGACCAAGTAGAGAGCGCAAACCACCAAAGATCTTCACATATGATCGGCTTGGTTCACCAGCTTGTTATAACCTGAGAACACCATCACATCATACACACTTCATGGTTCCACGGACTGTTCAGGCATACTGCCACTGATAACTGTATGGACTTGAGTGAAAAGAAACATTGTGATCACACACGAAACACATTACTGAACAGAGACAATGTACTTACACTCCACACCAACCACAAGGAAATGGACTGTTTAACACAGAATTCATATTCAAAGTGACTTTTGGACATTGAACTGATTCATATTGTGCTTGCAGCTTAACACACACATCCAAAGCACACCACATGGCTACGGCCACTTGTATCACTCTCATGGACATTTGTCAAAGGAGAGAGTGACTGCTTTGCCAAGCTGCACTAAAATGACTTTGTTCTCAAGCCAGCAGCAGACTGTGTTAATGTAACTGCATGGACACTGTAATTCATACAGACTGTATGAGAACACTGAAAGACTTTGGGTAATAACCCACACTAAAGAATGTATGAAAAGAGTTCCAGCTTGTGAAACTATTTTTGTAGAGTACATATAAGGTACAAGAAACAGTTATAGTATGCAATGGTTTATTGGTTTTGGTGATATTAATGTTCATAACTCCACGTTTGTGCTAAATGTTAAACATTTGGATGTTGAGGACAACATCTATTCTGAGGGGGAGTATGTGGTGGATCATAAATTTGATTAGTTTTGAAGTTGTACATCTCTGTTCCTTATATTTCATGTCATGCCCTTATTAATGTTTTATTTGTTGCTTTGACTGTTTTCAAATAGAATATGCAGTGGGAATATAGAGGGAGATAAGTAGTGAAAGTTTTGCCTGGGTTGATTGTGCGTCGATCCATTGTTAATGCCTCAGGGCTCCAGTAGGTGGGTTCGCGCGCTTCCTCCTTCACTCAATACAGACGAGTGAGAGTGAGAGCTGCGTGTCTGTGCCTTTCTTTCACCTCTCCTCACTATTTCCCCTGTTTAAGGGCACAACACAAGCTTAAACGTGCTCGAGGTTGACTGCGCAGAGAATTAAAAAAAAAAATCTCTGGCATGTGTAAAGACAGATGGATTTAGGCAGGTATTTTAGTTCTGCTGAGCCAAAAAAGACAGGTCAGGATGAAGAAGGGACAGGCAAAGAAAGGCCTACCACAAAGCGGAAAAGTTATGATAAATCAGATTACGAGGCAAAAAGAAAGCGCAGTTTTTTGGATTCATGGACAAAAGAATTTCTGTGGCTGGAATATGACAAGGTAAATAACATGATGTTCTGCCGGGTGTGTCGTGAGTTTCCCTCTATTGCTGAGTCGACAAGCGCCTTTGTTACTGGGACCAGTAATTTTAGGAAAGACCCCATCAGAACTCATGAGAAATCTCTGCATCACAAGAAATGCATTGGTGCTCAGTCTGCAGCATCTGTCCCAGAACAAACACCAATTGCAAAAAACATACTAAAAATAAACCAAGCACAACAAGAAGTCCTGAAAAAGCTGTTTAGAACTGCGTGCTATGTTGCAAAGAGTGAACTACCACTGGCAAAATTTAGCAGTCTTTGCAAACTTCAGAAAGCAAATGGCCTCGATCTTGGTTCCACTTACCTCAGTGACCATGCTTGCAGAGAGTTTATTGGAGCAGCAGCACAAACTTCAAGAGACCAGATTGAAAAGGAAATTCAAGAAAGCAGGTTCTTATCCATTCTTGCAGATGGCAGTACAGACACTGGTATAATAGAACAGGAGTTGGTTCATGTCAGGTATGTGAGGGATAATGGTGACATAGCCACATACATGATCAAATGTCAGCCAGTCAAGAGTGCAAATGCTGCAGGTATTTTAGAGGCTATTGATGAAGCAGTGAACACCTTGGGTATCAGAGAGGACACATGGAAAAAGAAAGTTATGTGTGCAAATTTTGATGGTGCTGCAGTGATGATGGGTGAGAAAACAGGAGTAGCTGGGAGACTGAAACAGAGGATACCCCACATCATAACAATCCACTGTGTGCCACACAAACTAGAGCTAGCTGTGCTGGATAGCGTGAAAGGCTGTGAGTACCTGGTGAAATTTGAAGATACACTGAAAACCATCTTTAAGATGTACTACTATTCCCCAAAGAAGCGAAGAGAGCTGACAGAAATAAGTGAACTGCTAAATGAGAGGCTGGCACATTTCAGTGGGCTGAAGAGCACACGGTGGCTCCAAGCCGGCGGAGATGACTGAAGGCTGTGGAAAAAAATTACACTCCCACTGTTGTTCATATGGAGAACATGGCAGAAGGAAGTGATGTCAAAGCCGAGGATGCAGCCAAGGCTAAGGGGGTGGTGCAGGAGATGAAGACTGAGAAATTTGTTCGCTTCCTGCATTTCATGTTGGACTCCAGTACCATCTTATCCAAGTGCTCTACTGATTTTCAGCATGATAACCTAAACATCACACGAACAAATCAGTTAGTTGAGAGCACAACATCACGCTTACTCAGCCTAAAAACAAAACCAGGAGAATATCAGAAAACCTTGGACACAAAGTTCACAGCGAACCAGGATGGTAGCATTTGCTACTGTGGAACTCAGCTAACAAAAAGTTAGCGACCTGCTAGCAGAGGTGAGGGAACAGACAAAGACACCTTTGGTACAGAGATCCAGAAGATTATTGACAACACAGTCAAGTACATGGACAACAGATTTAAAAATTTCCATGAAAAGCCTCTCTCTTGTTTCAAGGTTTTTGACCCTTCCACTCTTCCCTACCCCAGAGAAGAGCTGGCGAATTATGGGGATGAAGAGGTGGATTATCTTGTCACACAGTTTGCCTGTTTGCTAGATGAGAAAGAGAAAATTCCACAAGAATGGATGGATCTAAAAGTGTGGCTTGCAGAACGCCGGGGTCGCAAAGTAGATTGCTTGTACAGAGATCTCCTCTCTGAGAATCCAGAACATCTCTCTCATATCTTGTTGCTGGTGAAATTAATGCTGACACTTAGTCCATCGACAGCCATCTGTGAGAGGATTTTCTTGCATGAACCGAGTGAAGACAAACATCGTACCTCTCTACACCCTGAAACACTGAATGACTGCATGCAACTCTCCATTAATGGGGAAACAGTTGAATCTTTTTGCCCTGACAAGTCGATTAGTTTCTGGATGTTTTCTGGAAAAGATTCAAGACACCTGGATCATAAAATCCCGACAAGAACAAAGAGCAGTGAAATGGAGGGCAATGCACAGGAAGAGAAAGCTGATGAAGGAGATGCTATGCCCTCAACGTCGAGTGGCATTTTCTCATCCGAGACTTCAGTGGAAATTTCAGATTCAGGATCTGACACAGACTAATTCATGTTCTACACAGTTCTAACAAGTTCACAGAAAATTCTGTTTAATTAGAACCAGATATTTGAGTTGATTGTAATGTTTACACAGTTGTTGTAATTTGTGTTTTAACAATTTTTTGATTGATGTTTTGTTTCCTTTACAATATTATACAATAAAAATAATCTTTTTTTATTCGGGCTACTCAAATTTATTTCGGGCTACCAAAAACTAAAGAGTGCCTGCCCGAAGGGCTACCAGGGATTTTAAAATTTTGCGAGCCCTGTAGTCCATCACAGTCCAGTCACATGCATACATCCACACACCTTCATACCAGATATTGCTGATAATGGGGTCTCACGCGCAACCTATTCGAGGCTCCATCACCAGCAAGATGACGTTTAAAGGAAACAGTTCCTTGTTTGTTATTTTTTCTTTGGACTGGATTGACTCGCTGCAATCCTTTTAGGCTCAGGACTTCTCATTCCATCAGTGTCCCATATAGGTGAATTTCTCCCCAGCCCATTATAATCATGGAGAAAAACACTTTGCGACTATTTTCAGTAAGAATATTTTATAGCGCTTTAACGTTCACTCTCTCAGGCCTGGATTAAGGAGCCGATTTGTTAAATCAGGAGCTCACAAAATACCAAAATATCACCACCGGTGGATCACACCTCTCAGATGTTCTTATCTCAGTGCACTGTAACGAAAGCAAAAACAAACGTAACCAATTAAACGCTCATATAATAACAGATACTGGGGCCCATTGCAAACATGTCCAAACATAAAACCATCCATCTCTCTCTTAGAGAAGGAAAACAATCCAAACCTCACTGATAGAATCAACCTAGTGTCAAACAAAACCCAAAGATCAACCGAAACTCCACACACTATTGTGTAGGCCTACAGGCACCGTAACTCCTTTTTTGCACCAACAAAAACATGTTGGATTTACTTGACTCAATAGTGGACACTGGTTACACACAAATGCTTTGCTTTGGCAGAAACTTAAACAACTAAGTTAAATCAACACAACCTTTTCATATTCTCCGAAATAAAACTCACACCGTTCATTCATCATTTTCACTCTGTACCACTGCTCCTTGTTAGGCTGTGTGAAGCACAGTAAACAATTCAGTGGAGGCCTTGAGCCATAAACAGACATCACGCACAGACATTGTTTTCATTTCCAAACTGCAATAGACCCTGTCCCCTAAATCTACACAAATGCCCTCTGTGTGGCATGAAATGCATTTAACCAATAAATAATCAATGGGTTCTTTTTGTTGTAACCGACTCCGTATTTGGATGTTTGTGTGCAGCATTTGTTAGTAAAGCATTCTTCATTGCATCAGCGTGTGTGTGTGGATCACTCTTCATTCTGAGTCGGTGCATGTAGATGTGTGTGTTTGTGTGGGTGTTTGTGTTCATCACTTTCCTGTTGTGGTGTTCTGGGTAAACCACGGCCTGAAGCGTGCCCTTGGATCCTGCCCTCCTCCATTTCAGTCTGTTTACATCCATCGGTTCTGCTGCTCAAAGTTCTGTCCATACTGGTTCTGGCCCCAATTGGGGCAGTCCTTTTCTCCAGTGTCCTGCATCTTCTCCTTGTTCCGCTCCTCCTTAACTTGACCCTTTCGCTTCTGTAGCTCCTTCAGGGTTTTGATACGCAGCTCAATCATCTGCACTGTTAAAAAAATCAGTAAATTTAGGGGTCCCTTTACCGTGGATTTGCTACGGATTCGCTCCGTTTTGCGAAATACGGAAAGTTTGCTGTTGCGCGAGGCAGAATTTTCTCCCCCAGCCAGAATATTCCGACGCCATTACTTTCAGTGCGGTCAGTGCCTACTAGGGGTGGGTTTTTATAATCGATTTATTGATTAAAATCGATTCTGGCTTAGATAACGTAAAATCGATTCATTAAAATCCTGAATCGATTTTTTAATATAAATTTATTTTGCCCGAAATGCCAGAATCTCTGGTGAAACCTCACAAAATTTCAACAACCACCAAACAGCTAAGACAGTAAATGAGAGCAGGTAGACGGATTCTGCACAAAGACGTAAACACACAGCGCGACCCGTGGATCAGAATCAGTGAGATGTCTCCTTTCTCAGCTGACGGTCGGGGCTGAAAGCCGACAGCTCGCTGATTCTGATCCGCGGGTCTGCGCTGTTGTTTACGCCCTTTTTTTTTCCGTTCAATATTGAACAAATTTAAACTTTTTAAAATTATGCAAAATGCAAAACGCTTAACCGTGTCTCTAATAAAACCGCTGTAACTTCAGAGGTAATGTTCATATGTTGATTAATGGTTTTCTTTTGTTTTTTGATGTACTGCAGAATATTTTTATAAAATCCCAGGCCAGGAAAATCACCTTCATGTTTTTCTGTGTTTTATCTTCAGCTACTTTGACACAAAGGCATCTGCTGTGATGCTCACACCTTGGATAAAGTCTTGCGTGTGTCAGCTTCCTTTTTATAGATACAAAAATATGTAAATGTACTGATCTGAATTATAATATTTCTGACTGTCAAAATTTCCCAGATTCAAATCGAATCGAATCGAATTAAATCGAATCGTGGATCGAATCGATTCTAGAAATCAGTGACGATACCCAGCCCTAGTGCCTCACCTAAATTTCTGCAAGTCACAAGGAAAGTTGGAAACAGGTTGGTTGTGTGGAATGAGAATGGAGTGCCACCTTGTTCCCCCTCGTACATTAAATTGGTCTCGATAGGCAGTTGGTAGAGACAAGCGACACTGAAGAGGAAGCTTTCAGCTGATGATGGTCCCCCGGAGAACAGCCTCCGACGGCGGTGTGTCCGTTAGACCAGCAGTCCCCAACCTTTTTTGCACCACGGACCGGTTCATGCCCGACAATATTTTCATGGACCGGCCTTTAAATACAACAAAATAAAACTAGTACCGGTACCGAAAAGAAGAAGATTTATTCATAACACACTGAAAAGACCCAGGAAAACGAGTTAACGATAAAAACGATAACAAAATAACGCTGGAAACCGATAAAAACCCTGAAAACTATACATTTCACACCTGAGCCTCAACTCTCGCGGCCCGGTACCGGTCCAAGGCCCGGGGGTTGGAGACCGCAGCGTTAGACCCTGAACGTCTCACATATATGAGGAGCGTGTCAGGCTACATTTCACTGTGTGTTATACTTGTATAACTATGCATGTGACAAATAAAGAACCTTGAACCTTGAACCTTGAACTGCAGGGCCGGTACACAAGGTGGTGATAATTATGGGCAAATACCACATACACAAATGCAAATGGCAAAGTAAAAGACCTTCCCTAACTGTATTGAAATTTGAATTAAAATCTTTTTTGTCATCTTTAGAATTACTGAGGGATTCATGTAAAGAGGCTGCTTTGATATGCGACAATGGGACTCAATCTCTATCCTTTTAATGATTGTGTTTTTGGTGTACTAAGTAAGCCACATATATGTTAAAGTGTTCGCAGAAAGGAAACTGTTATATGTCATAAAAATGGCCTTCATATATTTATGTATATGTATATATGTGTTTTTGTTTTTTTGTTTTGTTTTGTTTTTCGTTTGGTTTCTTATTCAACCTTTTCAAGATGTTGTTGCACTAATGTTGTCTCCCAACGAGAGATTGTAATATGTGCATAAATTTAATTAAAGTATGAAAAAAAACAAAAAAACCCAAAAACACTGCAGGGCCGGAACCATTCGTTCTACTCAGCGTTTGCTGTTGGGACAACATGTCTGGTTGGACACTTTAGCATACGTTAGCGTAGCAATAGGCAGAGAGATATTAAACGGTGCTTTGTCTCTAAACACACGGATTATCACTCGGTTATAACCACTTGAGTGTGAGAAGCTACGACAAAGATGTGATATTAGGAGCTTCAGTAACGTCTGTCGTAGGTTTAAAGCGCCCTGTGGACATTTTTAGCATTGCACCACAAGATGGCAGCAGCGAGCCCCAAACTCCCTCGGCAATAGAAACGTTGTAATCACTGTCCTGCACCATGTGGCTGTTATTATACTGCATATGATATACTTTTGATGTGTAATAGGTTCCTGTGCTGATGCTCCTCCTTCTCCCCCAGATATATGCCCTCCAGACAGACTAAAACACGGGAACGAATAAAAATTGAACTAAAAATTAAACAATGAGAAAATACAAAACTATCACAACTCTGCAAGCCATGGATGAATCTGCCTGAGAAGTTTTAGGAGCAAACTAAGATGAAGGTCATAATGTAGGCCCGCTCTCAATCCCAACCACATGGAGCAAAGTTTACAAAGTGAACATCTAAAGCTGCTTCATGATTATCTTTGGCACTATTATAATCATCTTATACAGTGAATTCTTTAAACATTAAGTAAACTAATTTAAATAAATGATTAAAAGGTAAGAGTGTGGCCTAAACGGGGCTAATGAGCCCGCTACACCTGCTGTTGTTGCCCTGGGAGATGGCTGTACAAGCCAAAAGTGACCTTGCATCCACTGGCACAGTTCAGCTGGTTGTCCATCTCACAGCTTTTGTAACCAGGTGCTGCGGCTGGCTAGGCCAGGTTGAAGACGCAGATGTGTGATTCTGTCCGTTTTCCCACCTTTTCAGTGATACATCAGTGCAGGAGCCCAGAGATTCCCACATTATAATGCAGATGCTGCAGCACCTTGAAAAGATGCAACTTTCAGGATGTGTTTTGTTTCTAGTTTCAACTTTTCCACCTTTACCACCACTGATGTGGTAATTTTCCTTATGTACCGTGGCATCAGCGCCCACACCAGTGTTGCACATGACACAGTCAGTGTGGTGGAGCCTGCCTCCACAGATGTCTGTGAGCATGAGTTGTTGCAGCATTAGTCGGGTTGCGCAGGCCTACAGACTGGTTGGCAACCACTGGATGTTGGGGGATAAATGTGTATTCCCAGTGTAGTGGGTGAATAGTTGCTGTCAGTTTGGCTTTGGTCGCTAGCAGGTTGCAGACACTCATTGTTTCCCATTTGTGTTTGACTTCTCACAGTTTCACTACTGCTCACAGAGTAGATGGTGAGTGTTTGCAGTACTGATAATCTATAACTGTAATATGTCTGAGAGGGCAGACAGCCTGCTGTGATGTACTGTACTGTTACACTCTGATGTACTGATATAAGGGTGATGTTAGCGTGAATGTCATCCAGTTCTATCTGTGGCAACTGAAGCATCTTAAATTTGTTGGCCATGAGTATGCAGAGGGCAGCACGGTGGCACGGTGGTTAGCACTGTTGCCGCACAGCAAGAAGGTCCTGAGTTCAATTCCACCATCAGGCCGGGGTCTTTCTGTGTGGAGTTTGCATGTTCTCCCCGTGTTTGTGTGGGTTCCCTCCGGGTACTCCGGCTTCCTCCCACCGTCCAAAGACATGCAGCTTGTGGGGATAGGTTAATTGGAAAATCCAAATTGTCACTAGGTATGAATGTGAGTGCGAATGGTTGTCTGTCCCTGTGTGTTAGCCCTGCGACAGACTGGCGACCTGTCCAGGGTGTACCCTGCCTCTCTCCCTATGACAGCTGGGATAGGCTCCAGCGCCCCCCGCGACCCTGAAAGGGATAAGCGGAAGCGAATGGATGGATGGAGTGGATGGATGGAGTATGCAGAGACAGTGATGCTGTGGGATAAAACCAAATGGGTTCTCTGGGGTTCGTTCTCAGACTGGCAGCTAATATAATAGTAATCAGTTCGCTCTGGCACGGAGCGTTTATGTTGGCCTCTTTTGAAAGGTTTTCCATGTTGTGTGCCAGAGTGCCTGAGCCCTGCCCAACTGCCTCTGCAGACAAACATGGAAAATATCCCCCAATAGCTGACCTCCATAACAAGGTTTATGGAAAAAAGAAACATAAATGTCGAGGCTCGATTTTTCCCAAGAGAGATTGGCAGTAAGTAATAGACGGATTTTTATTTCTCATGCCAAGCACGTGCAGTCAACCACCAGAGCTACATGGGTCATGTAAAGCAGCACAGCTGGAGCACAGGCAGAGACAGACGTCTGTAAATGTTGTTTAGGTGGGGTCACCTGCTTTACCAGCCTCATGGAAACTTTGTTCTTATACACTCATTCCTCCGACTACAGAAGATAGAGCACGTGGGTGCTGGTGGGGTCACAGCTTTAACCTTTAACAAACAAGGGCAGGGCTAACAGGGATACTAATCCACTGACTCACGGGCCACACTTCCCTTGACACATAACAGGCACAGAAAGGGAATGGACCTTTGTCCCCTGGCAGGTGATAGTGACTAGTGTGCAGTGACATGGATCACGTATGTATCCATGAAAACGTTAGACGTGCAGATGCTAGCGACTTTGAGACAGGTTTATGGCGTCCCAAACACGAATCGTTTACTGTAGATAACGTTTGTGATAAACAAAAACACAGTATAGCTGGCCATAGCCATGGATGTGATTCTCAGATGATTAGTAGCTGAGACCTTATGAAGGGTGAGCAGGTTTCTCCAAAGACACTTTGAAAGGGCCCAAAACTTCACGTGCATAGTCGAGCTCGCCCAAGGAGTTTACAGGCTGAGGAGATGACCTCAGCTTGCTTTCACGTAAAACGATGACGCCGCCTGTGAGAATCGCTGTCATCTGCTCTGCACTGGGACTGCTTTCTGCTGAAATGAGTAGATATGATAGTAGATATGAGATCTTCAAGTCTCCATCAGATAAAGCTGTGTGACTGATGTCATCCTGTCACACTGTGTGACAGCGGACTGAAAGGGTGCAGTAAATCCACAGTGTGTCTTTGTGCACTGATGTTTCATATTCCAGATAGAATTAAATTATAATTTGTAATAATGGCCCAGCTGTTTTCTATGTTCACTGATGAATATCAGACATAGTGACTTGTTGCCACCTTTCTTATCTCAAAGTAAAAAAATTTGTCTCCAAGGTTGTACAATTTTACAGAACTTGATTCTTACAAGTTTATTTTCTTCTGAAACATCCGGAGCAGCCTTGGACCCTGATGCACGTCCAGTCTGATGAGGTCAGGCTGTGTTTGAATGCCACTGTCACTGTGGTCAAAGGTGAAGTTTAGGTCTGAGAGTGGACATCAAAGCTTCCTTTCATTCATCTTTAACTTTTAACAAAATGAAAGTATGTTAAATTTTAAAGAGACACATAATTCACACACACACACACACACACACACACACACACACACACACGTGCGCGCGCTCCACTGATTACAATTAACTTTTTAAGTAAACGTCATTGTCTTCTCTGCTTTATACAGAGTAATTCTGCCTTTGAATTTGAGCAATGAGGCATGAAGTCGGTGAGATTGTTGAGTTTCTGTGGCTCATCATTCCCAGCATGTCTTTCTGTTTCATTATAAAAATCTGACTCACACCTTCCTGCAGTGATGATGCAACTACACAGGTTTCTTTTTAACCAACACTCGTTAACTACCAGCAGCAAAAGGTAATACTGGAAATTGAGATCTGAATTATGCACAGTATACCATGTCAGGGGTGTGTGGTTAATTTTCCCAGTGGGCCAGAAACTGGGACAGTTATGGCCACACCAATAAACTGCACTCAGTCATTAATCTGATGTCTTAATAAATCGCTGCTTTATCCTGAGTGCTTGCTGCAGGACTCAGGCCATAAATGTCCTAGCTGAGGAGGAAGGTTTGGACTGTTTGGACTGTAGCTGTATTTCTTAGGGCATGTTAGGACCACAGAGTTCACTGAATATTCTGCGATGAATCATCAGACAGTGGCTTACTGCTTTTCAGGCTCTTGGTGGGGACTCGCGTTGCTTTTGTAGCTTTGCAGAGGTTCAGTTGTCTGTTCCTGCGGTGCATCAGTCAAGTTCTCATATTTCTATGTGTGTTTAACTTCGTTATGGCCATTCAAATTCTGCTTTCCATAAAACAGTGGAAAGGCCTCCGATTTAGTTAAATCTCTCTATTCTGCGTCACTCTGTCTTTTTTATAATGTAAATGTATTTTGGGGCCCAGTGAGCTCACATCTGTCTTAATGCATTTATAGTGCATATGTGTACATACATAAACAAAGTTTTACTAGAATTTCCAACAAGAAAAAAAAGAACAAAACACAAAACAGTAAGCCGACGGAGAGTTTATCAAAGACTTATTTACATTTAAATTCTGACTCAGTATTGACCTCACGTGTGACCAACGTCCAGGATCTTAGACCTGAGCTGGTGGTAATTTTTACACATAATGTAATATAATCTGCATTTGACCCCCGTGCTCAGTGGATTCGAACCCCCGACCACTGTACCTACTGAGCTGTCCCTAAATTGCAGACACAGTGTGACATGGGGCTACTCAAACCAGACCCGGGAGCAGATGGAAAGCTGCTATAAAGACCACTGTCACCAGCTGCTGTGAAACATGGTGCCGTCAGACTTTCTGGCACACATCTTATTCTTAGCTGCTGTAGACGTTTTGGCACCTTTAACTGTGTCTCGCTTGTACCTAGACCAAGACGCCTTTGAGTTGCTGTTTTCGACCTGTTCCAGCTTAAGGTAGAATCGAAGCCATTTTGCAGCATTAGCATGCTGGCCATGTGAAGTTTTGAAAGTGCTACGGTTTACTGGTACTAAGCTTGCATAATCAAGTCTTTGTTATTACAGACTTCTTCTGTACTAACGCAACTCTGCTGTTAAGGAATGAGTCAAAGGAGCTTGCAAAGAAAAGGAATGACTTTTGAAGTCAGTGAGGGAAGAATGAAAATGTGCTCGAGGCATGTGTTGCAATTCCAGCCTCATCTTTCTACTTGATTATGACGATCGGGCTCGCCTCTTCCGTTCCTCTGAACCGCTTTACCAGCAGTGAACGCATGTCCCTCTTTCTTTTTAAAACAACTGAGCGTTGAGCAATGATATTTGTGCGGGTTTGATTAACATGGTTGTTATTGCACAGTGCTGTTTCTGCAGCTTACAGTAACACCACTCCGTCCAACCTGAGAGGTCATGAGAGCGGCACAGCAGTGAGTGTCTACAGCTGCCAGTGAAACACGGCGGAGGCTCTGTCATGGTTTGGGGCTGTGTTTCAGTCAGTGGTGTCGGGGATCTCGTCAAAATCGATGGAGTTATGAATGCAGAAAAGAAGATCTGATATGCAACAAAGCATAAAAACCCTTTCAGACATAGAAAATATCGATGTGATCAAAGGTTTTAGCAGTGCCAGCATCTTTGCCAATAACACTTTTTGAGCTTATTCAGTTGAATTTGACGTCTGTAGCACCAAATCACAACACATGTTGCCTCAGGGTGCACTTTAGTATTCTTCACTATATCATACAAACACGTTCTGAAGAAAAGCTGAGGTGTCAAACAGAACATCTGGGCACGACTGTATGCCACTGCTGCTCAATCATGTGTTGGGGACACACGAGGCTTGTCCTGTCTCTCTGCATAGACAGGAGTAAGATTAGCACAGGTACTGTGGTTCCTGCCATCAGCAACATTTTCTAACCTGTCTCTGATGTTGTTCTATACAAATTCCCACGTTTCCTCTCTGTAGCACTTGTAAGTGACATTTGGTGGCTTGGTTGCTATGTTGAGTCGATACTATGTTGAGTAAGGAGCTACACTTTTACAGCGTAGCTTTGTAAAAATGAACCTTTACCCCGGACATGAATGGGTGAAGCTGCAGCTGACTACAGAAAAACGGTTGGTGTATGTACAGTATGACTGGAAGGACTCAGCTATACACTTACTGGACACACACACACACACACACACACACACACACACACACACACACACACACACACACACACAGAACAAGTGTTTGTGAGTAGTTCAGCATTGTCTGGATGCTGAAGCCTTTTTTGGTCCCACCACGTTTGAACCCCCGTCTACAGGTTTTGATTCAGCGCCTCCTCATGCGTCTGATGATCCATTTTTCCTGGTAGCTCAGTTAAACATACAGTGATGACATGTTAACAGTGTGTTAACATCCTGTTTGCATTTTTCCGGTTGGATGACTGCAGAATGGCGGTGCTGCTCACCTGTTGACTTTATACCCTCAAAAACAATCTTCATACTTTTATGCAGCATGAACCAACGTCCTCTGTTCGCTGTGCCTTGCACGGCATTTCTGATCTGTTTACTTGGTTGTATAATAACTTGGCCTTGTATGGCCGTCTCACACACAGTTTTCACACAAAGTATCTCATCTGTGTTTCAATAAAAATCCACTTTATTATTAGTGCAGGACCGATGCGAAGCGCTGCTTTGATGTATTTCTTCTGCCTGTGTAACCATCCATTCACTGTGTGTGATGTGTTGTGTAATTGTCCTGACCTCGTGCTTCAATGATCACACAGGTTCTAATCATTTGTTTGACATCAGAAGCATTTTCAGAGCTCATGCTTGGGTGTGGGGGGGCAGTGCAGTTGTTAAAGTCCCAAAAAAGGAAAAAGCTGCTACCCAACCAAAAAAAGAAAGGACACTTGGATGCTGTTCATGATTTCAGTGACTCCTCCTTCAGATGGTCCAAGGACAGGATTGTGATTCTGGCTCGGTGGATCCCGATCGGTCAGTCTTGGTCTCGGCTGCAGCGACAGCATGCTGAGGCTGTGGGAGGTAATGGTTTTTCTCTGAATACTCCTGTTCTGATTCAATTCTTAGCACCTCATGAGTGGTTTGAACTTTACTCACTCTCTGGCTGGGACATAAGGTCAGGGTGGACTCCACTGGGGCTTGAAAATTCCCAACAAAAGGACATTAAAATGACACTATAACCACACTGGTGGGCCGGGCTAAACAGGAGTTTTAGATGAGTCTCTCTTGTTGTGTCTATGTCATCATACAGGTCACTGTCCTCACCAAAGGAGCTGTGGGACTCATGTTTCCCACTTTGCCTGTTTGTAAAGGTCCATCTGCTAAACACACAAACACATTTGAGCTAGTTTATCACTAACTGGGATAACCGATGAAGTGAGCCACAGTGTTGTACCCACTGCTTTTACTTCATGTGTTTGCTGTACATTCTGTATGCATATTTACTGCATCTGTTCCCAGCATGGCTTTTGGCTGACTCCTGTCTTGTCGTCCAAACTGGGCGTGTGCTTGAGCTCCACTTCCCGTCATAACAATGTGTTTTGGCTTTAACTCTCATCTCAGAGTTTTCAACAAGGTCCTGGAAACAGGAGCGCTGCTCACTGTCACAGCAAGAAAACTCCCTCCTGGCCCACAGTCACTAAACAGGAGCGAAGGATAAATGCTTCATTTTACCTGTTCACGCCTTCAAAATTATCCCCAAACAATCAAATACAAAAGGAGAAAATTGAAAGACAGTAAATTCTTGTACTGGTACTTACTGGGAAAAAATGGCGTTCATTTTTTCTGTGCAGTGGCTCTGATAATGTTGTCTCTATTGAGTCCAACAATGACTGACTACGAGATCTCTCACACAGAATCGTGTTCTGTTAAACCCCCCGCCAACAAATCCGGGTGTTTGTTTGTTTTTGTTTTGTGAAGTCTTACATCTCAGATCTAATAAACATTTTTCAACTTTGCTGAAAAATAAGGTTTCGACATTTCCCCCCTCACATAAATTATGCTTCACCACACATGCGTACAAGATTACAGTTTTATTAATGAGCATATGACAACGTGAACAGCATGTTTGCTCATCCCACAGATACAAGAAAAAACGTACACTTATGTAGAGCCAATAGGAACCTGAGAGATGCCTGACAACACGCTACACTATTCCAAAGAAAACCACAAGAGGTCACATGATTGAATCTGGCAGTGGTGGGGAGGATGAGCTCCTTTTACAGTTTTTGCCCACTGCTTGAACACATTTTGCAAAACTCCGCTCTCTGTGCCAAAACTGTACACACAAGTACACATGACACAACACTGGGAAATATACCAGTCACATCTGTGCCAAAATGAAACTCCACACCCAAAACCTAAACTCTGCTGTCAAAACCTGACATTCCTTTGTCAAAATGTAACTCTGTTGACAGAATGACACATACTTGCATCATATGCAAACACTTACAGATCAGGGGGAACACACTAGTCTTCTTTATATAAAACACTGCAGTCTTTGATTTCCATTGTTTATTCAGAAGGCACATTTACAGGAGACACATTTTCAAACAACCAAAAAAGCAAATAGACCTACTCAATATTGTACATTGCAGTACCATGAATTCAGATAAAGCAAAAAAAACAACAACAACACAATAATACTGCAATAGAAAAAACACTATACTGTAAACACAAAAAACCATGACAATTGTGCATAAGTGGGCTCATGGATCCCGCCGTCTGTTGGGGTCTGGCCACAGGACCTCATCAACATCGCAAGCAATGTCCTCTCCCGCTGGGCACCGGGGAAAATATCCTCTTGCATGTCGAAACCATCCATGGATTGCTGTCACCTGAATGTCGCCGCAGGCCTGTTCCATTGCCTGCAGAAGAGGCATGCGGGCATGTAGTTGGCGGTCATATACACGCCATCTCCAAGCCGAAAAAAATTCCTCTATAGGGTTCAAAAATGGTGAGTAAGGGGGCAAGCATACCACTTCAAATTGATTGTGGTTGGAGAACCAGGCCTGGACCAGAGCAGCCCGATGGAAACTGACATGATCCCATATCACCACAAACCTGGGCTGATCTGGTCTGTTCTGTACAACTATATCATGGAGAGCATCTAGAAATGTGAGTATGTGTTGGCTATTGTATGGACCTAGTATTGCATGATGGTGCAGAAGCCCTCGAAGGCATATGGCGGCACATAATGTGATGTTTCCCCCGCGCTGCCCTGGGACGTGCACAATTGCCCTTTGGCCAATTACATTACGACCCCGTCGTCTTGTTTTGCTCAGGTCGAATCCAGCTTCATCAATGAAAATGTATTCATGAGGCTGTGCAGCTCCATCCATGGCTGAGATTCTCTGAAAAAAAGGGGAACATGTCACTGTACTACAGTGCTACACATACGGCACCCTCACCCCATCACACAGGTACCTGTGTAGCTCTCAGAATAGATCCATGTGGTACTGATATGGTACATATTCAGCTGCTGCTGGACTTCACCAATACTCTATTGTAAATGTAAGGGACAGTTACACGTACCCGTACATATTCAGCTCGAAGTCCTTTGACCCTGTCACTGTTCCTCTCGAATGGGACTCTGTAGAGCTGCTTCATGGTGATGCTGTGTTTACCCAAGATGCGTCTGATGGTGGTGATGCTCACATGGTCTATGTTGCTGAACACTCGCCTGTCTGCAAGTATTTTCCGTCGTAGCTGGTGGAGACGGATGGCATTGTCTGCCCTCACTAGGTCCACAACGGCAAGTTCCTGCTGTTGTGTGAACAGGCGTTGCCGTCCTCCCCCAGAAGGTCTTCGGGTCATTCTGGAGAAATACAACCACATATTGTCATCGGTTTGCTTATTTTTCTTACAGTACTTTACTGTATATACTGTATCATCCACTGTACAACACTGTACTTCAATATAAGGAATCAGCCACTTTGGCTGCAAAAGGAGCATTAGCACCCCGTACACTTGATATGGTAATGTGATATACTGTAGAACAGTGCTATAAAACCATCTGAGTAGAGCAGAAGGTATGGAGGTGAAGACAGACCTGTTTTCTAGTCGGAATGTTCGTATTACAGATGCCACTGTGAAGCGGCTTAGATGTGGGTGGACTCTCTGCCCAGCTTCCCTCATAGTCAGGCCGTGGTTGATGACATGGTCCACCAAAGTTGCTCTTATTTCATCAGAAATATGGGTCCGTGCATGGCCTCTTCAACCTCCTCCTCTTCCTCTTGCCTCCCTCCATCCATGCTTGCAAAGTTCCTCAATTGGCTAAACTGAGGGCTTTTTGTGGTTGGCTAATTGGTGTTCAGTTTTGCAAGTAAGTGCCTTCAGGTGTATATTTGAGTGGTTGCAATTACCCGATGTGTTTTGTATTTTGGATACATGTGTTTTCCAAATGGCACCCGGAAATTTCATTTTTGAACGAAGTGTCTTATGTATGAAATAGAGTGTAGCATGCAGGACCATGTGTGTTGCATAAAGGAGTAAGTGTGTTGCATAATTGCAACTAGGGTGCAAAGCAGCACTTTTGTTTACAGTTTTTTCTGAATGCTTAAACCCTAACTGTGATTCCTGTAGCACAATCTCTAAAACTATTCAGACTTATAGCAAAACCACTCACTGAGTTTGCAAAACTAAAAGCACAAAAACTGCTTTGCACTCAGTTTGCAATTTTGTAACACACACTTTGCAAAACTGTAGGCACAATTCACTGCACAACACTCAATTACCAAATTTCCAACACACTCCTAGCAAAAGTATACACATGTATGGCTATCATTACAGTTTTTGCTCGTTGCTTGAACACTATAAACCCATGCTTAGACTAAAGTAACACAACTTGAAGCTTTTGTTACCATACCCCAAACACATGTACCCATACCTTAAACAAAAGTGCTGCTTTGCACTCTGGTTGCAATTATGCAACACACTTACTCCTTTATGCAACACACATGGTCCTGCATGCTACACTCTATTTCATACATAAGACACTTCGTTCAAAAATGAAATTTCAGGGTGCCATTTGGAAAACACATGTATCCAAAATACAAAACACATCGGGTAATTGCAACCACTCAAATATACACCTGAAGGCACTTACTTGCAAAACTGAACACCAATTAGCCAACCACAAAAAGCCCTCAGTTTAGCCAATTCAAGAACTTTGCAAGCATGGATGGAGGGAGAGCAAGAGGAAGAGGAGGAGGAGGTCAAAGAGGCCATGCACGGACCCATATTTCTGATGATATAAGAGCAACTTTGGTGGACCATGTCATCAACCACGGCCTGACTATGAGGGAAGCTGGGCAGAGAGTCCACCCACATCTAAGCCACTTCACAGTGGCATCTGTAATAAGAAAATTCCGACTAGAAAACAGGTCTGTCTTCATCTCACTGCCTTCTACTCTACTCAGATGGTTTTCATAGTACTGTTCTACAGTATATCACATCACCATATCAAGTGTACAGGGTATTGCAGGGTGCTAATGCTCCTTTTGCAGCCAAAGTGGTAGTTTCTGTGAAACATACCATGATTACTTATATTGAAGTACAGTGTTGTACAGTGGATGATACAGTATATACAGTAAAGTACTGTAAGAAAAATAAGCAAACCGATGACAATATGTGGTTGTATTTCTCTAGAATGACTCGAAGACCTTCTGGGGGAGGACGGCAACGCCTGTTCACACAACAGCAGGAACTTGCCGTTGTGGACCTAGTGAGGGCAGACAATGCCATCCGTCTCCACCAGCTACGACGGAAAATACTTGCAGACAGGCGAGTGTTCAGCAACATAGACCATGTGAGCATCACCACCATCAGACGCATCTTGGGTAAACACAGCATCACCATGAAGCAGCTCTACAGAGTCCCATTCGAGAGGAACAGTGACAGGGTCAAAGGACTTCGAGCTGAATATGTACGGGTACGTGTAACTGTCCCTTACATTTACAATAGAGTATTGGTGAAGTCCAGTAGCAGCTGAATATGTACCATATCAGTACCACATGGATCCATTCTGAGAGCTACACAGGTACCTGTGTGATGGGGTGAGGGTGCTGCATGTGTAGCACTGTAGTACAGTGACATGTTCCCCTTTTTTTCAGAGAATCTTGGCCATGGATGGAGCTGCACAGCCTCATGAATACATTTTCATTGATGAAGCTGGATTCGACCTGAGCAAAACAAGACGACGGGGTCGTAATGTAATTGGCCAAAGGGCAATTGTGCACGTCCCAGGGCAGCGCGGGGGAAACATCACATTATGTGCCGCCATATGCCTTCGAGGGCTTCTGCACCATCATGCAATACTAGGTCCATACAATAGCCAACACATACTCACATTTCTAGATGCTCTCCATGATATAGTTGTACAGAACAGAGCAGATCAGCCCAGGTTTGTGGTGATATGGGATAATGTCAGTTTCCATCGGGCTGCTCTGGTCCAGGCCTGGTTCTCCAACCAAAGTCAACTTGAAGTGGTATACTTGCCCCCTTACTCACCATTTTTAAACCCTATAGAGGAATTTTTTTCGGCTTGGAGATGGCGTGTATATGACCGCCAACCACATGCCTGCATGCCTCTTCTGCAGGCAATGGAACAGGCCTGCGGCGACATTCAGGTGACAGCAATCCATGGATGGTTTTGACATGGAAGAGGATATTTTCCCCGGTGCCCAGCGGGAGAAGACATTGCTTGCGATGTTGATGAGGTCCTGTGGCCAGACCCCAACAGACGGCGGGATCCATGAGCCCACGTATGCACAATTGTCATGATTTTTTGTTTACAGTATAGTGTTTTTTCTATTACTGTATTATGGGGGTTTTTTTGTTTTGGTTTTTTTTGCTTTATCTGAATTCATGGTACTGCAATGTACAATATTGAGTAGGTCTATTTGCTTTTTTGGTTGTTTGCAAATGTGTCTCCTGAAAATATGCCTTCTGAATGAACAATGGAAATCAAAGACTGCAGTGCTTTATATAAAGTAGACTAGTGTGTTCCTCCTGCTCTGTAAGTGTTTGCATATGATGCAAGTATGTGTCATTTTGTCAACAGAGTTACATTTTGACAAAGGAATGTTAGGTTTTGATAGCAGAGTTTAGGTTTTGAGAGTAGAGTTTCAATTTGGTGCAGATGTGAATGGTATATTTCCCAGTGTTGTGTCATGTTTACTTGTGTTTAGGGTTTTGGCACAATGAGCAAAGTTTTGCAAAATGTGTTCAGGCAACGGGCAAAAACTGTAACACTAATTTGCCAACTGTCTGGCACACTTTCACATGTGAAAACTTTTTTAGATAATTAGTTCACTTTGCAATCAGCCTAAGCACTATAATACAGGTAAGCTGTGTGTGCGGAGTACAATGGAGGGAGCAGAAAGAGTGAGAAGTAGAGGAGGCCGAGGAAGAGGACGTGGAGGTGAAGAAGTAGGATGAAGAGGACGACAAGGACAAGGAGGAGCAAGAGGAAGACGAGGAGGGGGGAGAGGAAGATGAGGAGGGGGGAGAGGAAGGGTAGGAAGAGTAAGAAATAGAATTGCTGATGACATCAGAGCTACAATAGTGGACCATGTAATCAACCGTGGAATGACCCTGAGGGAAGCTGGCCAACGGGTCCAGCCTAACTCGAGCCGCTACACTGTAGCAGGCATCATAAGGACATCTTGAAATGAGAATCGGTTAGTACAGTCACTTCGCACTAAGATCTGTAGCACTGCCATATGCCAATGAGAAACACACCAATACCATTGATGTAAAAATACTGAAATTGTACTTTACAGAATTGCTAGATGACCAGATGCTGGGGCAGAGGAAGCACGTTCACTGCAGACCAAGTAACCCATATAGTCATTATGGCGATTGCAAATAATCCTATACTTGGAAATAAACACTTGTGTTTGTTTTGATGTGTGTGAATAAACACCAGTACTTGAAGTTTGGATCCCTCTATGCTTATGGATCTATGACAGAAGTATGAGCTCAAACTGACATAGCCTACCTTGTGCACAGAGAAAGCAAAAGCCAGATGTGTTTTGTATTCATACCATCAGTGTGCAGTTGGCGCATTGTGTGCTTAGTAGATGATGGCTTGTGTGTACTGTTTGATACGGAAACACCATTTTTACGAAGGTGTGAAGAGTTAATCTAGCTGTGTTTGCTTTTGCAAGAGAACTACAATGTTTTGATGATTGGGTGACAGGTTTTCTTATTTGTGTGAAGAGTTTTGCAAAATTAGCCAATAGTTACAAAAAATGTGCTTAAGCAATCAGAAAAAACTGTAAGGTATGGGTACATGTGTTTGAGGTATGGTAACAAAAGCTTCAAGTTGTGTTACTTTAGCCTAAGCATGGGTTTATAGTGTTCAAGCAATGGGCAAAAACTGTAACAGGAAGAGAGCAGCAGAACAGGCACTGTAAGGGGCAGCCATCTGTCGTGACTGGTTGGGGTGACGGGAAAGAGAAGAAAAAGAAGACCATGGACAAACGCAGACAAACTTTGGGAGAAAGTAAAAGCAAATGTAACGTTAGTGCAATGGTGACACGAGTGAGGTAGAGATCATGGGAAGTCTCCCAACAGCAGGGATGAAGAGGCAGCCGATCCACTGCTAACTATAAGCTTATCAAAGCCCAATACATCAAAAGGCAAGCAGGCTGTAAGCTTACAGTGTAGCACAGACGGGCGGGGTGGAGCTGTTTGGCTTTCTTTTTTGGTGATCTGGAAACCTGAGGGAAAGCTTTCCTGGTGTCCTGGTTGGTTAACGCACGTCTTCTCAGGCACCCGAATAAAAGCACCTGGAGGCATTTCAAGAAGGCTGCCGAGTTCAGAGACTTGCTTCTCCAACGATGTTGCCGTTCAAAAACTCATTTATATACACAGTTGTCCAGTTAAAGAAAAAATATCAGTCAAATAATTAAGACAAATGTGTGCAAAGCATGGTGGTGTTTTTCCAATAAAGCAACAGATCTGAAAGACTGCGTTTAACAGTGGTTGTTGGCTCAGAGCGCCTGACATTAACAAACTCTTTTGTTCCATGACTTCATTCTTATAAATGCAACACAAGTCTGAAAGAGGGGTACATATCCAGTGTCTTGGCCTTGTTTAAAAGTCAGCTTAAGATCTGGAAGTGGCCTCTACAGTCGACCTTCAAAGCAGCTTTGATTCTCACGCCTCGGCGTTCGAGTGCTATCAGTGGATCGAAATCAATAAAATTCGCTCGGCATTCCAGGCCAGCATTCCACTTGATGTGTATCTCCATCGAATACCTCAGTGAGGGGCTCCCTCACGGCTGAACCCAGGGCTGTTCATCTAGCCAGAGACCAAACTGCTGGATAAAGAAAATCCAGCCCGCTGGAGCATAATGACCTACAAAGACAGGCCTGCTTGCAGTTTACTGTCAGCCTCAAATGAGACAAACTAATTAGAAACAGAGAGAAGCGAGCAGCAGTGACCAGTATGTAGGCATTCCAGGTTTCCAGCTGCCTGAACACAATCCAGCTCTCATCTGAAGGCAGAGGAGGAGAAATGAAAAGGCAAGCGTGAAGGCCAATCGCTCTTTATCTCGTGCCAGCCTGCTGCCTTTGAGTCACAAATATGGCACACTTATCTCATCCACCAAAACCATGTGGAACTTGTTAGCTCCCCCCTTCAGCTTACTTCCCCCTCTAACAGTTATTCTGTTGTGTTTAAATCTATCACATAGCGAGCAGTTAACGAATCCTGGAAGCAACTTTGACTGCCCAATCATGTCAGCCGTGGCATGTTAAGCTTGAAGGCTTTGAAGTTGGGGGTTTTAGTGTGTGTGTGTGTGTGTGTGTGTGTGTGTGTGTGTGTGTGTGTGTGTGTGGGCACATATTGCAGTGAATTAGCTCCTGGCAAACCTTGGAAGTGGGTAAGGTGAGCATTCCCAGTGTGCTTGGCGCATTCTGTCAGACTGTGTTATGCACGAGGCAGTGAGGTGTGGGGGTCTTTGTCATGGCAGGAATGTGAGTCAGGTTTCCAGGCCAATGCTAAGCTGGAGGAGATCAAACCCGACTGCTGTTTGGTGGAATGTGGCGGTAATTAACTATGGTAAGAATCACACCCGAGTTTTTTTGTCAAGCAACAAGTTCAGGCAGCCAGAGATGTCAGTGGCCTGTCTGATAAGCAGCCAGCCAGCTTTAATCTGATGGTGTGATTTCATGAGGCTGCCAGCTGCAGACTGGCAGTGGCTTTTCATGCAAACACAGAAAATGATTATCAACAGCTATTTAAGCATTCAGAAAAAACTGTAACTGTGACTAATGTCTGGAACCTATTTTGATCTGTCATTACGCATGAAGGGGCGTTCTAATACCCTGATTTTTACAAAACTATGGAGATGTGTTTTTTGTGATGAGATCTGAGGCTGTCTGCATACAGTTTCCATCTCCCACGTGTGTGACCATTAAAATCATCGTTTGACTTGACCCGGCCGGACCAGTGTTGTTATTGTGGTGTTTCTCCTGTCTCCACCCCCAATATTTTGAACCATAACAACAGGATCGTGGCAACAGGCCGGACACAACATACTCCTGAAGCGTCCCAACGGGCTCCGCTGAAGGCTTTGTCCAAGTCCACAAAACACATGTAGACATGGGCGTAACTTTGTGCTGAACATTGGGGCGGTCAAGAGCTCTGTCTAAATAAATAAATAAATCTGGTAAATGATTAAACGTGCAACTATTTTGCTGAGTAAATAAAATCAACAGCCTATTTATGCAAGATATTTCATAATTTCATTGGGGGGGTTATATTGGTTGCGTCTGAACCCCCCTAACCCCTCTGGAAATTACGCCCCTGCATTAGACTGGTTAGGAATGCACTCTCAAATATTCTTGACAGGATAAAGAGCTGGTCCAGTGTTTCAAATCCTGGCTGGAAATTCTTCTTCTAAGGTTCGACTAATCGATGAACTGTCCCGCCCAGCACCCTGGCATAGACCTTCTCAGGAAGCCAAAGGAGCGTGATCCCCCTGTAGTTGGTGCAAACCCGCTGGTCCCCCCTTTTAAATATGGGGATCACCACCCCAGATCTCCATGCAAGTTTTTAATACTTCCCTGTTGTTTAAACAGTTTCTTTACTGACCTCACGACATTATTGTAAAGACCGGAGTGCTGGTCTTTAAGATGCTTATGTCTGTTATGCTGCCGCCCACATGTTCAGCTGCTAGTGATGCGAGAGCCCATCTGCACCAGTGTTGTGTGATGCTGTGTGTCAGCAAAGTGAAAGCTCTGCTTTTGCTCTGAACACACTATCAGTCAAGACCAAGCAGCAAATCACAGAAATCCAATCTTGTTTTTGGATTGGTGTAGAGCAGTTACAAACTGTTAAACGTTCAAAGTGGCACGTTGGTGCTCTGTGTTTGTCATCATTCATATAACAAAATGGAGAAGAGAAAACCGAGAGGGAGACGGCAGAGATCTACCATCGTTGTGTAAAACCTGCTGCTTCAGGGTCCTCACCGCAGTGTAAAAGCAGGCACACAGTGACCTCGAGTGACCTCTTTCCTCCTGAATAAAGTTTGTAAGAGTAAACATTCCCGGTACATTGGATGGAAAACCAGCTATTATCAGAAACACTCAGTGGGCTCTGCTGCTGTGGGAAAAGTTGCACTTTTTGAATATTTTTAGAACTTTTCTCTTGCTGCAAAATATATTGTTTGATGTTTCTTATGTAATATGAGTTTGCACAAACAAAGCTGATTTAAGGTGACGAGCTAAAGTCTCACCCATCTTAAACAGAACACTCATCTACTTGGTAGCAGGCAACCAGGGAGCTATTTTAGGAGAAGTATGTTTGGAGTTCAGCTAAAAAAAGCTTTATTTAGACTGCCTAAGAATGTGCCTGCGTTTCATTCGTACTCGAAATCTTCCTCTCCATCTGCAAGTGCGGGGAACGTGGGTGAAGATGAAAAGATGGATCTCACCTGTATCTCTCCTCCGTCTTTACAGCTGTGCACCACGATGTATTCACTACAATATCTCTGAGTGATCCAATCACACTTGAATGTTTGCTTAAGTCAAATTATAAACCACTCAGAGATTTCACTCACTCAGAGATAGAGTCATGTGCGAAAGCCTCAAGGTGTTAGTACTCTTATCTGGACTGACCTAGATTCAGCCTGCAGCAGGCGACAAAAGAAAAGATGCAGCCATAGAAGAACAGGAAGGTAACGGAGTCCTGCGACAAACAGACCAAAGAGCCCTGATCTGAGTGTCTGGGATTAAATGAAGATACCAGAGACACTGAGACAGCCCGAACCTACAGAAGAACACTGACCGCGGGTTCTTTAGATACGTAGTAGCTCCACACACTGTCCAACTCAACAAACTAGAAGCAGTACATCATTTTACTGAAGAGTTTTCAGTTCAGTTTCTAGTCTAAAGCTTTGCAGTGGTGTATATTGGCCCATTGCAGACCTAGAGTTAACATATTTCAGTAGCAGCAGGATAAAAGAAATCGACTGGTTCTTATATAACGCTTTTCTACTCATCTGAGCAGTCAAAGCGCTTTACACAACTTGTGCATTCACCCATGCACATTTTTCTAAGTGCTTTATAGCAACATTCACACACATTCATACTCCGATGGATGCATCGGAGAGCAATTTGGGGTTAGTATCTTGCCCAAGGATATTTGGCATGCAGACTAGGGGAAGCCAGGAATCAAACCACCAACCTTCCGACCAGTAGATGACCTGCTCTACTGCCTGAGCTACAGCCACCCCACACTACAAATATTGACACACAAACAAAAACAAGTCTTCTGTGTAAGCTGTTCTTACTGAACAGGATAATTTAAGTGATAAAACTGTGAAAGACACCATTACTCACCATTACTCACGGTGTGAACTTGTGCTCTGTTTTCACCTCATCATTTAGTTAGGTTAGGTTAACATACAGTGAATATGTAAATATGTAAAACTAGCGTTTTGGCCAAAAAGCCAGCCAAAGCTAAACAGGACAAAATTACTGTTTGGTTATAAAAACAAGCTATGCAATACTCACACATGTTCAACTGTGACGCCGGACAGCCCTAAACAATCATACATATGTGAAAAGGTGGCAGTCATACTTGCAGAGTCAAGCAGTGCTCTCACCGTAAGTTATTATCATTGTTACATCATAAAAACCCAGTACAGGCTTTAGCAGTGTACTCTTTGATGTAATATTTTTAATGGTCAAAAGTAACTAATCTTGTATGTCTACATTTGGGCTTTCCCCTCACACAACAAACAGTGGGTGCTGCTTCTCCCTGCTCTGGCCTTGTTGGAGACATTGTGCACTGTCTGTTCTCTAATGTTGTACGGCCTTCATTTAGCAGCTCCAGGTGACTGCTAAATATATATATATATATATATATATATATATATATATATATATATATATATATATATATAACAAACACCCAGCACGCCCCTGCGGGCGGTCTATCCTTCAAGCTCGGGTCCTCTACCAGAGGCCTGGGAGCTTGAGGGTCCTGCGCAGTATCTTAGCTGTTCCCAGGACTGCGCTCTTCTGGACAGAGATCTCCGATGTTGTTCCCGGGATCTGCTGGAGCCACTCGCCTAGCTTGGGAGTCACCGCACCTAGTGCTCCGATTACCACGGGGACCACCGTTACCTTCACCCTCCACATCCTCTCGAGCTCTTCTCTGAGCCCTTGGTATTTCTCCAGCTTCTCGTGTTCCTTCTTCCTGATATTGCTGTCATTCGGAACCGCTACATCGATCACTACGGCCGTCTGCTTCTGTTTGTCTACCACCACTATGTCCGGTTGGTTAGCCACCACCATTTTGTCCGTCTGTATCTGGAAGTCCCACAGGATCTTAGCTCGGTCATTCTCCACCACCCTTGGGGGCATCTCCCATTTTGACCTCGGGACTTCCAGGTTATACTCGGCACAGATGTTCCTGTACACTATGCCGGCCACTTGGTTATGGCGTTCCATGTATGCCTTGCCTGCTAGCATCTTGCACCCTGCTGTTATGTGCTGGATTGTCTCTGGAGCATCTTTACGCAGCCTGCACCTGGGGTCTTGCCTGGTGTGATAGACCCCAGCCTCTATGGATCTTGTGCTCAGAGCTTGTTCTTGTGCTGCCATGATTAGTGCCTCTGTGCTGTCTTTCAGTCCAGCTTTGTCCAGCCACTGGTAGGATTTCTGGATATCAGCCACCTCCTCTATCTGCCGGTGGTACATACCGTGCAGGGGCCTGTCCTTCCATGATGGTTCCTCGTCTCCCTCCTCTTTCTTGGGTTTCTGCTGCCTGAGGTATTCACTGAGCACTCGGTCAGTTGGGGCCATCTTCCCAATGTATTCTTGGATGTTCGTTGTCTCATCCTGGACTGTGGTGCTGACACTCACCAGTCCCCGGCCCCCTTCCTTCCGCTTAGCGTACAACCTCAGGGTGCGGGACTTGGGGTGAAACCCTCCATGCATGGTAAGGAGCTTTCTTGTCTTTATGTCAGTGGCTTCTATCTGCTCCTTTGGCCAGCCTATTACCCCAGCAGGGTACCTGATCACGGGCAGGGCGTACGTGTTGATGGCCCGGATCTTGTTCTTACCATTCAGCTGACTCCTCAGGACTTGCCTGACCCTCTGCAGGTACTTGGTGGTTGCAGCTTTTCTAGCGGCCTCTTCATGGTTCCCATTCGCCTGCGGGATCCCCAGGTACTTGTAACTGTCCTCTACGTCTGCAATGTTGCCTTCTGGTAGTTCATTCCCCTCAGTTCTGACTACCTTCCCTCTCTTTGTTACCATCCGACTACACTTCTCCAGTCCGAACGACATTCCAATGTCATTGCTGTATAGCCTGGTAGTGTGGATCAGTGAATCAATGTCTCGTTCACTCTTGGCATACAGCTTGATGTCATCCATGTACAGGAGGCGGCTGACAACTGCTCCGTTCCGTAGTCGGTATCCGTAGCCAGTCTTGTTAATGATCTCACTGAGGGGGTTCAGGCCTATGCAGAACAGCAGTGGGGACAGAGCATCTCCTTGGTAGATCCCGCACTTGATGGTGACTTGTGCTATGGGCTTGGAGTTGGCCTCTAGTGTTGTACGCCACATCCCCATTGAGTTCCTGATGAAGGCTCTTAGGGTCCCATTGATCTTGTACAATTCTAGGCATTCCAGTATCCAGCTGTGGATATTGCCTCAGGCTCGACTGTTACACAGCAGAACAAAACAATACGAGAGTAATCTCAGCAAACACACACAGCAGGGAAAAAGCAGGAGAAAATTAGCACTCATGTTCCTGCCACATGTGGAAATCCCTGCCCTCAGCAGCACGCATGTGAAACAACAGATCTCAAGCAGCTACTTGTTCAAGTGAC
The DNA here is from genome assembly GCF_041146795.1 of Maylandia zebra. Lineage (NCBI taxonomy): Eukaryota > Metazoa > Chordata > Actinopteri > Cichliformes > Cichlidae > Maylandia > Maylandia zebra. Next base: position 890,399 of record NC_135183.1, on the reverse strand, counting down.
GATCTGGATTCAGTGTAAACACTGACTCAACAAACAGCCGCTTACTGCACACTGAGGCTGTGCAGACTTTGTTACTCATTAGGGAGCAACTGACAGATTTGTACGCAGCATAAAAAGGTGTTGATGTAGACTGATGACAGAACGTAGTACTCTTTAGAAGTTTCAATATGTTCAGACATTAAAGTGTTGTGCACCTTCCAGCTTTTAACGATCTGTTGTCTGCTACAGTTTAAACCCTAACTGTGATTCCTGTAGCACAATCTCTAAAACTATTCAGACTTATAGCAAAACCACTCACTGAGTTTGCAAAACTAAAAGCACAAAAACTGCTTTGCACTCAGTTTGCAATTTTGTAACACACACTTTGCAAAACTGTAGGCACAATTCACTGCACAACACTCAATTACCAAATTTCCAACACACTCCTAGCAAAAGCATACACATGTATGGCTATCATTAACACTAATTTGCCAACTGTCTGGCACACTTTCCCATGTGAAAACTTTTTTAGATAATTAGTTCACTTTGCAATCAGCCTAAGCACTATAATACAGGTAAGCTGTGTGTGCGGAGTACAATGGAGGGAGCAGAAAGAGTGAGAAGTAGAGGAGGCCGAGGAAGAGGACGTGGAGGTGAAGAAGTAGGATGAAGAGGACGACAAGGACAAGGAGGAGCAAGAGGAAGACGAGGAGGGGGAAGAGGAAGGGTAGGAAGAGTAAGAAATAGAATTGCTGATGACATCAGAGCTACAATAGCGGACCATGTAATCAACCGTGGAATGACCCTGAGGGTAGCTGGCCAACGGGTCCAGCCTAACTCGAGCCGCTACACTGTAGCAAGCACCATAAGGACATCTTGAAATGAGAATCGGTGAGTACAGTCACTTCGCACAAAGATCTGTAGCACTGCCATATGCCAATGAGAAACACACCAATACCATTGATGTAAAAATACTGAAATTGTGACTTTACAGAATTGCTAGATGACCAGATGCTGGGGCAGAGGAAGCATGTTCTCTGCAGACCAAGTAACCCATATAGTCATTATGGCGATTGCAAATAATCCTATACTTGGAAATAAACACTTGTGTTTGTTTTGATGTGTTTGAATAAACACCAGTACTTGAAGTTTGGATCCCTCTATGCTTATGGACAGAAGTATGAGCTCACACTGACATAGCCTACCTTGTGCACAGAGAAAGCAAAAGCCAGATGTGTTTTGTATTCATACCATCAGTGTGCAGTTGGCGCATTGTGTGCTTAGTAGATGATGGCTTGTGTGTACTGTTTGATACGGAAACACCATTTTTACGAAGGTGTGAAGAGTTAATCTAGCTGTGTTTGCTTTTGCAAGAGAACTACAATGTTTTGATGATTGGGTGACAGGTTTTCTTATTTGTGTGAAGAGTTTTGCAAAATTAGCCAATAGTTACAAAAAATGTGCTTACGCAATCAGAAAAAACTGTAATCGTACATCTTGTACATCTCTAACGGCTACAAACAGACATAAAACTTCTCCTTTCTATAACACCTTCCAAACAAGGCAGCAAACTTCAAGCCCTCAGGGTCTCTGAGGCTAATTATGGACTCTGGTCATCTGTTACCAAGTAGAGTAAAATATAGTGAGACTCCAAATGAGTTAAGGCCTCAGGCCGGACACATTCCTAGATTATATGTATTATATGTACTGTAAGCATGTTTGCATTTAGCCCTCTGCACTCAAAGTCAAAACCTGCAATATATCAGTCCGGACCATCACGCCGAACGAAGCTTATGACCTTCAAAAGACCAAGTGCCAACTCATCATAAGCACAATTGCAAGGTGTGTCTGAAGTTATTGAAACCACTCTTTTTAACAAAAGACAAACAAATTAACAAATCTTCTAAACGCTATTCAGTTCATTTCAATCATTAATTATTAAACATGAAAGTGATGATTTATGCTTTTCACTGATTCTCTAAAAAGCCCGGAAACTGACTCAGGTATTTAATATTTTAATCAATGTTGTTTAATTACCGTATTTTCACGACCATAAGACGCACTGTGCTAAAAGGCGCAGTCTCAGTTATGTGTGCCCTTACTGTATTTAACACACACATAAGGCGCACTGGATCATAGGGCGCATACAAGTACCGTATGCGTATTTAAAAATAAAGCGGGAGCAAACCTGAGTTCGGTACCTTACTCACATTTTTATTACACACACACACACACACACACACAGCTCGGCCATTCTTCGTCAGCCACCCCTGACCATTTTGGCCTTCCTCACCTCGCTGGTCAATCAGGTCTTGACGTCCTGCATGTTTATCCAGCAGCACTCAGTCCTGGTTAGTGGAGCACAGTAACAGAGCCCCAGGCTTCCTCAGACTGCAGTTCCTCTGTGAGGCTTTTACAACCCTCAGCCTCAACAGGCCAGGCTACTGTTCTAAGGGCCCCTTATACCTGCCGATGGGCGCCATGCACCGTGTGACAAAGTCTGTGCATTTTTCCCGATTGTACTCCCCTGATGATGCCAGGTTGATGTTATATGTTCATGTCAGGTTTTAACATGATTATGGTAACAGCACAGCATCTCAGAGATTCACAGGGAGATGCTGCAGTAGTTTGAAGGTGAGACTTTCTGGAGAAACCTTTTGACTTCGCCTCCTGAACGAGGTAGAGTTGGTTGTGGCTGTGTGATCAAGGCAGCAGCAGTGTGTGTAGCGACAAAAATGGCGGGTATAATGAGGCCCTAACAGCCCACATGCAGGTGTTAAAGCTGTGTATTTAACCCGCTCCTGCTCCCAGTGTCCCTGCAGCAGGGTCTATTGTAGCTTCAATAGAGCTACAGGGGCAGAGTGCATACGTGATCAGCTGTTTTAGACTGCTGTGAATCATTGTAGAGCCTATGATGTAAGCTACATAACTGGGCGACATTGTTGTTTTTGCTTATGTGTTCATTACCTTGTGGCGAAGATGGAAACAAATAAAACACTGAGACTTTTTCCCACTCAGGCGGGACCCATGCTTTTATGGTGACCCGAGCAGCCACATCTGTCCCTCAAGTTTGTCCACGTCTTTGTACTTTCTCTCATTCAAATAGTTTCAGCAATCTCCCCCCAGAGAGCTGATGATGAGGCCTAATATTGTGATTATGGCATCCAAACAAGGATGTGTGTTTCACCGCTAGGCAAAGAAAATGTAACCTGCATGTTGAGAAGTTTTTGATAATTGTGCTCAGACAGTTTAAATTCTGCTGTAGACTTCAGCGAGGGCGGGGACCCAGCTGTAGGCTCAAACAGGGGGAGATGCTCTCTACGTATACATTGTGCCTTGGGTACAAGTGTTCATTGGAAACATGGTTCTTCACACTGTGAACAATACACTCGATGACACAGTGACATGCTGAACCTTCCTGTTCACATCCCACATGTTTATGTGTGCACACACAGGGAGAAAGATGGCAGCGATGCAGTCAGCCTCTGCAGCTTCGACTTGAAGGTATAAACACATCATCAGGCAGCAAGCTGTGCACCACGCTGACCTTGGGACCCTGGTTTCGTAGGAATCACCTAAATCACTTGAACTTTGAGAATCAGTAAAATGCCACAGAAATTAGAGCTGCTTTGATAACAAGAAAACCGAAATCAAAGCTGGTGTCCAGGCGTGCTGCCTCCCTCTGTGGCAGAGAGCCACTTGTTCTCTGAAAACATCCAAATAAATGAAAACGAGGTCTCCACGATTCATTATATTGTGCTTTAGATACACATATAAGAAAAGACCTTAGTGCTGCTATTTACACCAGCAGGCTGTTGACAAATGAAAACAAACCAAATCACTGTGTCTGTGAAAGTTCTCAGTCATCCAGGTCATGAACTCACCCGAAACTCTGGCTGATTGGGACCCACACCCAGTTTCACACCTTGGCTCAGGCGATTAGAGGATCATCAGGGGTCCTTTTGTCCCTCTGTGGGGGGAAACTCGCACTAGGTTTAAATCTGGGACTCTCCACCATTTGACCTTAGAACTGAAGAAGCTTCTCGGATGAGAGGTGAAACGTCTTCAAGCAACTTAAAGAAGTCCAGACGCTTTTCTTTGCAAGCTTCTTTGAAACCAAATCACTGTTAGCCTTGTAAAAGTAGATAAAGTAACTAAACACCAACAATACTTTCATTTCATCATTTTAAACTGACTTGAGTGTATTTCACTTCAGATTTTTACTTTTGATTTATCTGCACATCACAAGTTTGCTCTTCAGTTTCATTTCACAGTCTGCGCCTCTTTGCACCTGTAGATGTTGGGCCGTTATTGTTGCTTTGAATCACACTTAGCCAAGATTTATCTGCATAGCTGAAGTTAAACAGAGCTACTGCTAGGTTTACATGGCCCTGTCATTAAAGCAGAATCAAACAATATTCAAACGAATTTACAGACAAATAGTTTTCATTCATCGGTGATACGTGTCGATCCAGGCCGAACCCAGAGCAGAGTTCAGTTTCCAGGACTCGGCCACACTCGGAGCAAACAGGGTTTAGCATCATTTGTACTGTAAGGAAAAATAACATGAACGTGTCGAACCAGTTTGAAACGTTAAACTCCAGTCACGAAGAAAAACTGAAACTTTTCACCTTGGGGTGATCGGACTTTTAGGGGATTTTTTGCATGGTGTGTCATCGTGTTATTCGTTAACCTTCTCTACATGAAAAAGTGCACCTGCAATAAAAGAACCAATGAGAAGCTGGTGATTCCACACGTTTCTAAACTCTGGACATAACCTGCTCTGTTCAGTGTACGTTACCATGGTGACTTAGCCAGGTAAACAGAGAGCCACTTTCGTGACACAGAGCGCTGACGGCTCGCTAGTCCATTAATCTCGCAGTACATCCCTGTCCTCGCTGGCAGGTTTTCCTCAACACACTTTCCTTCCGACTCCTCACCTGCTGGTGACCTTCGTGACACAAAGCACAGAGTGCAGCAAATTCATCTGCAGTTTATGTTTTGTGCAAACATTGAAATACCAGTTTTTCATTTGTATGCCTAACATGAGCACGGAGGAGGAAGATGATGATTACATCTCACATTTATTATTATTTCACAGTAATTTCCTTTTGCTCCTCGTTAGCTTGGAGCGCTTAGCTTCAGTTTGGTGAACCTGCTTTCTGAACACGGTCCTGGTCTCTTGCATTGTCTTAATAACTGTGCTGGTTGTATTTCTACATGTCATTAAAATGACTGAGCTTATCTTTAGCAGACATCTACAGGCTTGTTTGCTTGGTGAAGTCAACTGTTACGCCAAAGCAGGTTTCACGATGCTGAGATCTGACAGGCCGGACAGGCTCGGTCGGAAAATACACCTCAGTGGGTGTGTGGGTGTTAAATGAGCGCTCCTACTCATGTGCACACAAAGATCTGTCAGTGCTGTTTGCATGTGGGATCATTGTGTAATAACTTTAGCTTCAGGGGTATTTTCCTTCATGTCTCTTGGTTTTAAAAGCCTGAGTTTGACGAGGAGGGTGGCACTGATTGATGAAACGGCTTATTTACATCTTCTCTGTGGCCCTCCAGGTCGCTCTAGTCCTGCGCCCACGTGAGAGGGACAAGTAGAGACGTACAGCCTGGACTTCAGTGGCTCTGATTTGGCTTAACAAAGCTGATAGTGTTGCTGAGAGTCCCCAGGGCCACTCCTTGATACAAGTCAGAGGAAGGCACTCTTTACTGTGCTCTGCCTTTCTTTTCTAACTGAGCCAGTTTCCAGTGCAGCCTAATCCGAGCACCGTCTGCTCCATATACAGGGGCAGTTGTTGGAACCAACCATGTGGCTGCTGACACGAGGCTGCCCTTTGGCTCTGTCTGGAGAAACAAGTGTGCAAGTGTTAAACTCTGTTGGTGGAAGAGCTTTGTCTGAGTGTCTTGTTTTTGCAGGTTTCAGCTGTTTCTCAGGTGTGTCTCTGGCTTAACTCAACAGTAAACACTTGGCTCACAGGGCACACCAAACTGAAAAATATGGTAACAACAACAGCCACACGTAGGCGTAGGTTAGGCTGCTAGTCATCATGGACCGAGTAGCTCGAGCAGATGGGACACTTTCCTCTCTGCCTCTCTTTAACATGTTATAAAACTTCACAGAGTAATGATAAACTCATGCTGGATCCACCAAGTCACCAGCAAACTGTTTAGTTTAAGGTTAGAGATACAGTTTGGTTACAGTTCAAGGTTCAAGAGTTTCATGGTAAATCAATTAGTTCTTATGTAGCGCACTCAAATATATGACATGCCTCACAAGCATTTGTTTTACTGCAGTGCTTTTTATTAAACACACAGTCACATACGTGCATACTGTGATGAACATGTCGGGGTTCAGGGATCAACCTGGCAGCTGACCTGCTCTGCCTCTCCAGCTAAAGCGGCCCTCTAGTTTCAACACCATGAGAGTCCTTTTCAAAGTCATGGATTCTCCTCTGTTTAAAAGGTGAAGTTACGGCTTTTCCTCTGTTCACGTCACCTGGCACATTGACCTTGTTGCAGTTTGTATGCAATAAAGACTTTCGGCAAAACTTTCAGAGTTTGGGCCTGATGCCAGTGTAATCCCCAAAAAGTGCTCGTATTTGTGGACAGTCTCACAGGTGATTTACAAAAGTTGCCTTGTTTTCTAAACACAGGTGCAGTCAGTTTGCCACCATATTACAGTTTTTTACAGACGCTAGGACACATGTCTCAATACTTAGGTCACTTTTGCAAAACTCTTCACACAATCCTCCTAACTGACCGTCAGCTTGGCAAAGCAGTTCATTTCACATTCAAAATGCACTACAACTACCAAAACACTTCATTCAGGTCTCAAATAAACTCATTCTTCCAGAACACTAGCAAAGGTTGACAGCCGACAAACACACTTTGTCACCCACAAAACAATGACCTAAAAACACTAACAACATGTAGCATTACACAGTGTTTCCTGTGTAAAACAAGGACACATCTCTGTTTATAATTTCAATATATGTTACTGGAATGAATCAGACATCATGCAGAATTCGTTAATATTTGTTTATGTATTTTTATGTTTTTGCACTAAGTAATCCCAAAATACAAGAATTTGTATACACACCATCCACTGATACACATACAATAGTAATGCTAATCTACTCGGTCTCCTCCATTTGGCCACAGGTTCTCATCCACATCACATCTTATGTCATCTAGGGCAACACACCTAGGAAAGAATCTTCTGGCTGCCAGAATTGAAGGAGTTGAACAATTGAAGGAGTAACACCTGTGCAGATGTTCATCTACAATGAGAATCAGCTGTGGCTGGTTAAACTGCATTTTTAGATTTAAAATATGTTTCAATAAAATATTGCTGTTGGATTTTGCTCTTTTCAAGTTTTGCATTGTGTTATTGTTTTGGCCATAAGTTTAACAGTTTTGAAAACAGTATGTAAGCACATGCAAAATGTCCTGTACGTACAAAGGTTATTGGCAGTTGTTGTGTCTGAGTGAGAAGATAATTCATGAAATTTGAGAGATGTAGTCATTGAATGCATTTTGTGCCAAAACAATGATAACTGGTCCTCAGTTTAGCCCACATAGACTTCTGTTGTGCTCACTGTGTGAGGAGTTTTGCCAACGTGACCTAAGTATTGAGACATGTGTCCTAGCGTCTGTAAAAAACTGTAATAAATCTTGCCATCAGATCACTGCAAATCAGTCTAAATTTGTGACAGAGCATGCAGAAACCAAGATAGGTGGGAAACTAGGAGCAGCACGGAGGTTAGCACTGTTGCCTCACAGTGAGAAGGTCCTGAGTTCATTTCCACCATCAGGCCGGAGTTTGCATGTTCTCTCCATGTTTGCGTGGGATCTCACTCTCCCTGGGTCCTCCAGCTTCCTCCCACAGTCCATAGTTAGTGGGGTTAGGTTAATGGGTAACTCTATAGGCACAAGTGGTTGTGTGTGTTAGCCCTGCAACAGACTGGTGCCCTGTCCAGGGTGTACCCCCACAAGGATAAGCAGAAGAGAAGAGATGGATTGAATAAGCAGATTTAATTTATGTGAATTTCTAACTTGAAGACAGCAAACTGTCTGTCCTCTGAGTCACTGGGGTTTCAAATAGTTTAAATGATGAAACTAATGGTAAAAAGCTTTGTTAGACCGTCACATGTTTCCTTGGCTGACTGGCCAGGTCGTGCCCTATAGGCTGTTCATGTTCACCACTTAAAAACCTGAATCGATAAATTTTCAGTGCTGCTAAGGACCAGATTGTTCTTATCATGTCCTGATAACAAATGCTGGAAAGTTGATTGTGTTATTGCTTGGCTATTCTCAGTGTGCACCAGCTTTTTGCACACTGCATCACATCTGTTGGTCTCTTACAGGATGATAACGCCTCTATTAATTGTCTTTAGTTTAGTAATATTTCATCTAATCCAAAGTTTCCATTCTCTTTAATATTCTCCACTTACGGATATCAGTATAAGTAATCTTGTGGAAGAATGTGGCTGCAGAGGTATTAATGGTGTATATCATACCAGCCATCTCTTCTCCAGAATGTTAACACCTTCACGTTTCCTGTCAAGCTCTCCCCTGAGTCTGAATAAGCCACTTAGGTGGAAGGCTTCACCCTACACAAGCCCAGTCCTGCCTCTTCACTTTGCATGAGTTGCTTTCATTCTAACAAGAAAGTCGTCACAATAAATGTTTTCCTTTCACTTCTGCTCGTTTTGATTTCCTGAGAATAAGAAAGTGCAGCGTTTGACACTTTGAGGTCAGAGGAAGCACTTCAGGGGCTACGAATCATGTGTTTCCTTAAAATGTCTGTTTGTCCTCACGTGAAAAATGTTTCAGTGACAGACGTCTCGATATGAACTTGACATGTTTTTCTCCATTAGTTTGTTCTGTCAGTGTCTCAGTTTGTTCTATTGACAAAGCGTTGGAGGTTTCACTCAGTCTTAGTCATGTTACTGTGTTTGGTAGCAACCCGGTGTGCTTTGGGTGTGAACAGTGTCAAAACAAACCTTTAAGAAAGTAACCTGAGGATGCCAGTCTGGTTTGGGAACTGTGCTTTTCATTGTTCCTACACCCTGTTGTGTAATTATATCACTGTTTGCTTCTTTTCAATCTCTGTACCTTCAAAAGAGTGAAGGGAATTAGACTTTCTGTCCTCAGAGCTGACACGTCTAAGATAAATAGTATTCAAGGGGTATGTTTACAACAGACGCAGTTGTCACTATTATAGATCAATTTTAATTCAAATTGTCTCAATGTCAGTCGCCTCAAAGTGCTTTACACTGTAAGGTAAAGACCTACAATAATACCGAGAAAACCCCAACAATCAGTTGACCCCCTATGAGTTGGCGACAGTGGGGAGGAAGAACACCTTTGTCACAGAAATGGAAGAAGTTCATTTCAGTGAATACTTCCATGGCATGTTTTTGATATCAGGCTATTAAATGAAGCCATGTGGGTCTGGATCTGGATGCCTGGCTAAGTTTACGGCGTTTCTTCGTCTCACTCCAAACGCTCTGACAGCAACAGGTGCTGGCTTTTCACCGTCTACAGCTTTTCTCTGATCAAAGCTGATGTGCCCACTGTGACGTCCTGTGTTGGTTTTGAATTCTGTGTTTGAAAACCTTTAACTGTAGCCTGTGACCTACCTATGTACAAACGACAGTGTGGCCAGTCATTAGCTAAAGCTAGCAAGACTGTATAGGTGCAATGAACAAGACAGGATTAGGATTAGACTAACAAAATACTGAGTTTAATTTGACCAGAACTGAAAGGCAAACCTCTTGGATGGTCTGAACCATGCAGAAGGTCAAGTTATTGACTTTTAAAAAATGCTCCAGAGGTCTAGTCAACGAATCCAATTAGTGGAGGCGAGGATTAGAGGACAGAGAGCTGCCACTCTCGGCTGCAAGTTGCAGCACCAGTAACCTTTACTTTGAGAAGCATCCAGTTATAATGACAAAGGAAACGTCTCTTTATAATGTTTGACATGGGATTATATTGGCTTGCAGAATTGCATGGGGACAATTGCACGTACCACATCTCATCATTTCTGCTTGGAGTCCACCTCGAGGACATGATTGGATAGTTACATCCAATATGTATTTATATGTATATATATATATATATATATATGTACAATATTGGCGCAGTTATCCGCATTCACCCTCTAAGGATGGACTACTTTAGCCTGAGTGGTCCCATGGAGACACGAAATCTCTAAAAGATGAGCAACAACACATCGCTTTCAACATCAATCAAAACATGTTTCAAGTAGTTTGAGCTATCGGGGTTTAAAATAGAGTCCCAGCATTTTTGTGGCATCATTGAAAACAGGCAGCAGAATCGTGTGATGACTTTACATAATTAATGTGTTGACTGTGTTAAAGGACTGGACAAAACGTCCTCTGTGTTTAACTAAAGCTTCAGCTGAAAAATAGGTCTGCACTGGAACTGTAAACACTCTTTCTTCAGTGAGTTATCTGCAGGTTTCTAAAACTATAAGGATACTTTACATAAAAACCCCCAAAAACTGTAGTTTAGTCAAGTCAAGTGGCTTTATTGTCATTCCAACCACGTGCAGTGGTACAGTGCACAGTGGAAGGAGACAGACCCTGGTGCTACTTGTGACAGACAGTCTACACAGGACTGCATAAAGTGTGCAAAAACTGCAAAAAACAAAAACAAAGACAGCGCAACAGAAAAGCACTGAGCACTGGAATGGACAGAAGCATGTACGGTCATTTTCCATGTAGGGAATACATTTTAGGGGGATGTGTTCATGCCTCCAGTTTGCCACAGAATCAGAAACACTCGCTTTCTATTCCATCAGCAGAGGGCAGCAGCACCTTCCCCCTGTTCTCTTCTTACTTTGAATCACTCAGCAGTATTTCTGTGCCTGGAGCTTCCTGCTTTATGCCTTTCTGCAAGCTGTAATTAGGCTCTATGTGCTCTGCACTCACAGCTGCTGATGTGAAGTACAGGTTGAGCTCAGCCTCTTGAGGCCTCGGGGTTGTCTGTCCCTGGCACGACATAGGTTAGACAAAGGTGAAAGTGTGCAGAGCGGTGCATTACACACGCTACTGCACAACTCGGCGGGCTGCGCTCAGACAGGTTTTGGGAGTCACCACTGTACTCCAGCTGCAGCTCAGTCTGGTGTTGTTTTTACGGGGTCTGGACCAGACGTTCAGCTGATTCAGCCGAGGTCTCCCCGTAAGAGTGAGTAACAGCAGGACTGCACAGTGTCTACCACAGGCACACAGACTACACACAGACAGGTTTTATTAGAGCCTGCGTGACTCTTCTGTCTGCATAGTTTTCTCTGTGCTTTGCCATATAAACTATATGTGACAGTATAAACTCTCATTTTTAGCCTGAGACTGAAGTTACTCGGTACATGCTCATACTCCTCTTTGGTTGGAGGATCATCAGACTTCTGACTGCTGCGTCAACAAACCCAAAGACCAAGTGTTAACATCTCGACACCCCCATCAGGAGCATGCATGAAGCTTGTGGCTGGTTTCACACCTCTGTGTTGACCCAGGCGGATGAACAGAGTCCATTTGGGCAGGAAAACACAGGCTTCACAAGGTTGTCCTTCAGCCGTGTTCGCCTGTCGGATGAAATGTCCGTTTTCGATGTGCACATATGCATGAAAAGAGCCACGTGTTTGGCTTCTGCTTAGTTCTTTTGTCCTTACTGAAACTGGCAGCATGTTGCCACCCCCTCCCTTAATTAGAGCAATCAACATATGAGCTGCAGCGGTCCCCTGCCCCCACCCCCACCCCAGTGCTGCTCAATATCCCGGTTTCAGTTCAAACATCTGGCTGAGTGTGTCACAATGCTCCCTGCTGTTGATATGCAAATTGACCATCTCCTCAGTCCCAGTTCAGCTGATGAGACTGATAGGAAGACTTTCAAGCCAGAAGCAGAAACCACTGCCCCCATAATAGTTTGTTGATTGAAATCCATTAATCAAACCAAATCAATTAGTTTCAGCTTTTGTGGCACTTGATGGAAAGCTGAGTACGACCAAGCGTACGACCTTTTAATGTTTTTAATGACTTGATTAAGACTTTAATTAAAACATTCCTGTGACATTGAAACTGTAACTAAAACAGTGTTTATACTCTTTGATTTAGTGACGCAAACTAGCTACATGTGACACTTCTGAAAGCTAAATTTGATTCTTTTTAGGTTTTAATGTTTCCATTTATAATAATTAGCACTGAGAACTGTGATTGTCATGGTTTCTGTCAGTTAGGAGCAATGGTTGATATTTAAAATAACACGGATTCCAATGTTTTATCTTTTTACTGTCATTCGCGCTCTGTGCAGTGAAATCATGTCTTTATCATAGTAAGTTACTGTTTTAGTCTTTCAGCCCTTCATCAAACTGTCTTCACATGATAAGAGCCTCTGTCCTGTAGATGACTGAAGGTAAGGAGCTCAAGACTGATGGGATAACATGAAAAAATCAGCCTGTTTCCTGCCTCTGGCCCTTATCCTGATGAATTTGGTAAAAAGAAACAATGCCTCAGAGTATCCATCAGTTATTCAGCTAACGTATGTGCAGAACAGTGTAATTAATGAGCCCTGCTGCACAGATTGTGTCTCTCTTGGACATATTTTCTACTATTCGGTTAACTTTGGATTTAAAAGTAAAATCAGAAATCTGAACTAAATGTAGAAGAATGTAACAAATGGTTTATCACTAGGTACCTTTATGATTAAGTAATGCTATTATGGGATCTACAGATGTAGCAAATCGTGGATCGGTAAACATATTGATAAACTATACAGCTGTAAATACTTTCCAGAAATGTGTCTTTAATTCAACGAATTCAGGCTCCATTGACTGAATTACAGAAACTAGCCCGTAGTATGGACCTGCTGTGTGTCCACCACACTTAGCAGTAACGTTTGCCCATCATTTTTACATTTCATAGTAATATTTGGACTCGATAGAGCAGCAAAGCATGCGGGCAGCTATTTGTCTGCACTGAGTAGGAGCTGTTCAAAGGCATTCTGTTTCCTCAGGTAGACCCGTCCCTCTGTCCCTCCTCGGGACTCCTCCCCTGCATATATAGTCCTCCCCTCCTGCTCTGCCTCAGACCAAAGTTTAGAGCTGAGTGCGAGGCAGAGTGAGGAGGGAGCCCCATGCCAGAAAAAGCCAAACAGGGGGAAGGTGTATCTGTTCCGTCTTTTTACGTGCTTATAACTCTTGATTTTCTGCCACCTTTTTTCTCTCTGGTGTGGATTACTTGAAGCCAACTCGTGAGGATTAAAAGGATACTGTGTTTCTACTGAAAGATATGGTGGCTTACGATGAAGTGGGTAGCTTGGTGCCTATCAAACGGACTCTGCAAGTGACAGACTGCCAGAACCAGGCCAACAAGGAGTTAGAGGTGAGATGGCTGAAACTTTACTCTGTAAATGTTTGACCAGAGCTGCTGGAAATGAAGTCATAGTGTGGTGTTAGGTATCACACTGTGAGTCAATCAGCACCTAACCCTGGTTTTTATCTCACGTATGTACACAGTGTGTGTGTGTGTGTGTGTGTGTGTGTGTGTGTGTGTGTGTGTGTGTGTGTGTGTGTGTGTGTGTGTGTGTGTGTGTGTGTGTGTGTGTGTGTGCGCGTGCGTGCACAGAGACTTTGACCTTTGTTCCAGGGCACTTGGGACAATGCTTAAGATACTGTCAAACCCTGAAAAGTTAATCATTGGACTACACTGCACCTTTTTAGTTGTGAACAGTAACGACCTCCCCCACGCACGGCTGTGTATTCCCCCTGCTCTCGTACGCACCCCAGCAGACACCTCAGTCTCAGTGGGAAATGGGGAGATCAGGTCCATAGTGAGCACACAGAAGAGTACAGGAACAGTGAGACAGCAGGGGGTAGGGTCTCAGTAAACAACCAAGCATTCAAAGGGTAATGCGTTTTACAATGAAAGCAGCAGATATCGTAGGAAACCCAGGTGCTGTCTGTGTATTTCCCTGTGGCTGTGTGGCTTCACTGACAGTAAATCTCTGCAAAAGACAAGTCTGGAAACACTTCACGAATTGAGTCCTTTCTTTCAGTAGAACCCTGTATTTTCACTCTGTGCTGACTTTCTAAGTACCTCCGTCCTTTGATTTGTGCCTGTTCTTTTTTCCATCATTTTCTAAGCTGTAATCACAGGGACACATCTGGCACATGTGAGGTTACATCAAAGAGGAAGCACAGGGAGGGAGCTGAGAAAAGTTTGAGGTTGAAAGTTGAAGGAGGCTACATGTATATTATGTCTGGAGGGTTCGACTGACTGAGCCCAGATCTGAATGGTTTCCAGCCTGACTCGCTCTAATGCCACAGGACTGCCAGGAATAGCAGCATTCCCTGTTTAACTACTGATATACAAAGAGCAGGACGAGTGGCCTCTCATTATCCGCGTCCACAGCGCTTCATGGCCACTACGCTTTTCCACTATTTTCCCTCTGCCCCCCAAAAACACACCAAAAACTACTTGTTACCACTTATTTGTCCACAGATATGAACTGGTGATCACTTAGAGGGAGCCAAGTCTGGTAGCCACAGATAAGTTACAAAAAGAGGAAAGCAGTTGACATGTGGCCCCCGCCACTCGAGGGCTTGCTAAGTTCTCCGTGGAGAGTCTGACCGCAGCCACAGCAGACTGAGCTGTTCCACAGCTGCGTCCACAGAGACCGGAGCCTCAGTGGCTGTACTGTTTCCCACATTTGCTGAGCTGGGACAAAATCTCATTTGGTGTGCGTCAGGGAAACACAAGCGATGTGTTTTATCTTCAGAGGGCAAAACTGCATTACTGTCATGTTAAGATGTTACACTGCAGAAGAAAATGCAAATCGTGTGGAATTATAATCATTACCCTGCTGCTCTTTGATTCCTGTTTCTCCCAGCCTCGGGGCGGGTGAGGAGTTGTGTGTGTTTGGGGGGGTCACCTGCCCCAGGTGCAGTACTCTCTCACGCAAGGCTTGTTGAAGAGCGTGTTTCAACTCGCAGCCATAAATTGTGTGGTGTGCCCCATGCAGCGCTGCACTGCGTAAACACTTTGCTGTATTCCTGACTGCTGCTCCTTTTTCTTGCTCGTAGCAGCAGCACGCTGCCACGCAGCTCCATCCGTAAATCAGGAATCATTTACCCCAGTTTGAGCGATGCAGCAGATCCACTCTGTACTTGAGTTTTCGCTCTTGTCAGAGCAGATAGCAGCAGATTAGAGACACTGAACAGCTGAGAAGCACGGTCTCGTGCATTCCTGGCATTCCTCCAGACCCCCTTCCCCTCCAGATCAGCAGTGAGAGAGGGTCTTTGTGCTCAGTGGGCTGGCCTGGCTCAGGACTCTTCATATGATGGAGCCAACAGCTGCTGGAAGTGCTTCCTCCTCCTTAGTATCTCTGTCTGCCGCTCCGCCAGGCTGTCTGCCTGCGGCTTGACCTCGGCTCCAGCTGCTCGTCTTAAAGGAGGGACTAGAGTTCATAACCAGGATTTATGACGTGACTTGACGTGTTTTGTCACAAGGAAGTCTTTGCTGAGGTGTCACAGTTACTGATCGATTTGTTTTGATCTGCCTCTCTCGCACTTCAGACGTTCAGGGTTTTCAGACACGAGTTATGATAGAATAACTGCACGACTAACCTCCCCTTCTGTTTTTGCCTCCTTCTGCAGGAACCCAGCAACAAGCGCGTCCGTTCTCTCGGCAGGGTGACGTCGCTAGCCAACCTCATTTCTCCGGTAAAGAATGGGGCCGTCCGGCGCTTCGGCCAAACCATCCAGGTAAGCGCTCACGGCATCCAATGGAAACACAGCGCATTGGGGGGACAGGGACATCCCTTTCAACATGTCTAACATGTGGTGTTCTTTCTTTCTGAAGGCCTCTTTCCGGGGCGATGGCAAGTTGCCGGGCGTGCCCCAGAAGCCTTGCAGCAAGGCAGCGGCCCCCACACCACCTAAAAGGAGGAACAGCACCTTATGGTCCGAGACATTAGACATCCACCAGAAAGGAACTTTCTCCACCAAAGAGATCAAGCGGCAAGAGGTGAGTCCAGGAGTCCAGACAGGGATGAATTCTACATGCTTGCTAGACTAGTTCACATGTCTTTGTGTCAAATGGTTTAAATTGGACTAGAAGCCATTCAGCCATCTTGGCTAAGCTCACTATGGTTTAGGCTACGATGTAATGACAACCTGATTTACATGTTTACTAAAAAAACATCTGTCTGTGCCTTCTCCCATTCCTCAGGCCATATTTGAGCTGTTTCGTGGAGAACAGGATCTGATTGAGGACCTGCAGCTTGCACGCAAGGTTTGTAATTTTAAAAGCTCTGAGGCAGCGGGAGTACATATAAAGCAAACAGATTAAATCAGTCTGGCAGGCTTTGAATGCAGCGCAGCCAGGAGCTATAAAAAGACAGGGATTGTTCCTCTGTCTTTTTTTTTTTTGTACCCCTAAAACTGTTGACCAAGATATTTTTAGTAGCCGCTCCCAAAGCTCTGCCCAGATATTACTGATCACTTTGCTCCATCCACAGGCATACCACGACCCGATGCTGAAGCTGTCCATCATGTCGGAGGAGGAGCTTACTCACATTTTCGGCAACTTGGATGCCTACATCCCACTGCACGAGGACCTTCTGGCGCAGCTCTCCAAAGCCACGGGGCCAGACGGGACCGTGGGCCAGATTGGGCAAATTGTTATTAGCTGGGTAAGTGTCTTTGACTTTTTGAGCCATCAAAAGCTTTTACGCTAGTAAAACCGTATTTTGAATTAGCAGTTAGATAAAGAGTCCCTCCTTCCTTTGCAGCTGCCCAGGCTCAATGCCTACAAAGACTACTGCAGTAACCAGCTGGCAGCCAAGGCGCTGCTGGACCAGAAGAAGCAAGACCCACGTGTGCAGGACTTCCTGCAGCGGTGCCTTGAGTCACCTTTTAGTCGGAAACTGGACCTGTGGAGCTTCCTGGACATTCCCAGATCCCGCCTGGTCAAGTACCCCCTACTGCTCAAGGAAATCCTGAGACACACTCCAGCAGAACACCCCGATGCTGCCAGCCTGCAGGAAGCTGTAAGTCCAGGAGACAAACTGGTTCAACACACTGATCCATCATAGTGCCTCTCCCATGTAATAATTAGGCTGCTTGTGTGTTCAGATCACTGTCATCCAGGGAGTTTTGTCTGGCATCAACAAGAAGAAAGGGGAGTCCGAGTGCCAGTACTACATCGACAAGCTGGAGTATCTGGACGACAGGCAGAGGGACGCTCGCATCGAACGGTGCAAGAGTCTTCTGTGTCACGGGGAGCTGCGCAACAAGAGCGGCACGGTGAGCACAGCGCACACTTCCAAGTCGTCCTTCGGTGCTTCTCTTTGCATGTTAACACGAGGCTGCCGTCCCACATGAGGCGGGCTATGTGCTCAGATGATGCTCTGGTTTGAAAGTTTCTGTTTTTCCTGGAAATTCTTTCAGAAGCTGCACGTGTTCCTGTTCACCGACCTGCTGATCCTGACCCGCCCCGTCACCAGGAACGAGCGCCAGTGCTTCCAGGTGTACCGGCAGCCAATCGCAGTGCAGGATCTGGTGCTGGAGGACCTGCAAGATGGCGATGTCAGAATGGGCGGCTCTTTCAGAGGAGCCTTCAGCAATGCAGACAAAGGTAAGGCTCGTCCCAGAAAGTGTCCGCTAGTAGCCTGAGCAGCACTTTGCCCCCGTTCCTAATGACGCTCTCTGCTTTCTCTGCAGCCAAGAACATTTTCCGGGTACGTTCCCAAGACCCGAGCCAGGCACAGTCACACACTCTGCAGGTCAACGACGTCTTCCACAAGCAGCAGTGGCTCAACTGCCTCCGTAGTGCCATTGCCGTCCACCGGCCTCTGAGCGAGCCCTCCAGCCCCAGCCCGCCTACAGGCAGCGTCCGTTCCAAGCGCCGCCCTTCCTCCGTTTCTGCCATCATCCACATGGAGGAAGCAGACGAGAACTACCCGCAGCCAGGCTCTCAGTCGGCCCCGGCCTCACTGTGCAACAGCCCCACCACGGCGTCCCCTTCGCCTCGCTCCCCGTCGTCGTCCACGACGTCCGTGTCATCGACGTCATCCTCACCCACGACACATAAAACCAAAAAGGACAAGAAGGCTCTGTGTTCTTTAGGGAAGAGAAAAGAGACGATGGTGTGAGGTGGAGCGTTGGTAGAGAACGTGAATGGACCTCTTTGTTTTTCCTGTACATAAAACCGCACAGCACATTTATGAGTGTCTGCGTGTTATTACAGCAGTGTTCTGTTACTGTCCTCCTTGGCAGCTATTTACCTTACTCCTCCATCCAAGTGCATCCCATAGAGACACAGTATTCTGGAGGGGGGTGCACGTGGTTCAGCTCTAAAAGGGAAGCATGACAAGAAGTAAACCCACGGTTCACACTCGGTGTGGCCAGTTTGCTGAGTTCTTGAAGAAAGAGTTGGTGCATCAGATCCTGTTTACTATAAAGTTCATATTTAAACATTCTTTTAGACCTTTCTTTGGGGGATAATACACTTTATATTTTCAGATCTATCCTAGTATTGTTTTAGGTATTGTAAAGCAGCAGAGTTTTAGCTGTTAGGGCAGGTTTTTGAACATTTGCCGATGTCAAGGTGAAAGACAAAAAGCCAAACCCCAAAAAGGTGAGGTGTACCACACAAACAGATTTCTGTCATAGTTGGGTTTTTAGACTGAGCAGAAGATGTCTTATTTTTATACATTCCTTAAATAACAGATGCTAGAAGCCAGACATTATTTTATTTTATTTACTACAGAGGCATTAATTTAATTCCAGAACAGATGATATGTCAGCAAAAAACCGTGATGAAATCATATCGCAGACGAGATGATGAGTTTTGTTTAAGACAAAATTTTGAACTGAGCCACGTTGGTTTCTTAAAAAGCTGATGCCTGAGAATGAGGCGGATCACTTTTCAGTGTAGGATCTTGCATGGAGCTTTAGTTGTGGACGCCGCTTGCACCTGAAGAGGCGGCATGATGTATGCAACTGTCCCGAGGGACGGGACTAAGCGACGATGAAAGTTGTTGAAGGCAGAAGAGAACGAAGACGAGAACGTTTAGGAAGTGAAATGCTCAGTGTGACATGTGTAACTCCCGTCATCTGCTCAGGTGGATGGGGAATGTTGCTCATGGATGGAAAGAAATGAAAGGAAACTGTACGTAGGGGAAGGCAGATGAGGAAGGATTGGGAAAGTGACTACAGGATTTGGCTGGTTGTTGAGATGAAAACGAGTGAAACGGCAATTTGATGTAATTAAAAGAACAATAAAGATCTGTGTAAGATTTGCAACTGAACCTTTGACTCCATGTCTTTATTATTCACTTTGTTTCAAACATGAACTCGTAGCTGGAGCTTTTAGGAAAAGCACTTATTCGCTTTCCTGCCAAGCTAGACAAGACGATAGAGCGCTTGGATCTGCTGCTAAATATAAAGCTATCCGATTGTTAAGTGATGACGTGACGAATCCTACTTCCGGGTCTAAAGTAGTCTGCGTTTAATATGGCTTTTGTGTTGTTAACATGTTTAATGTTTTGTATTTTCTTCTATTTAATCTCAAAAAGCTCCTAAAACAGTCAGTGATCGCTGTTGACCTCCCTCGGCTTTTATTACCGCTAATCATTTATTTAAGCTCAGTTTTTAAAACCTTAGGATGTAACTACAGCCCAGCCCATGCAGCAGTATATGAATGACTAACCTCGTATTGTGGATGGATTATCTCAGTTGTTCTCCTGGCTGAAGTTTGGTCCTTTTACAGCATCCTGCCATGCGATTACATTTGTTCCTGACCACCGAGAACACTCACGTTAACTTTTATCGAGTGGAAAAAAAGTTAGCTTGTTTATATTATGCTAACATAGCTGTGTCGCTAGCGGTCACGTAGCACATCATTATATACCAGCTAGCCAAACTTCAGTAACCCTACAAACGTCACTGCTGTTTAGTTTTCTGTCTTCATTTATGCTGGAAGTAATAACAGAGCTGTACGTTTTAATTTGTTTCCAAAACCCCGCAGTCAGGACATGCTATATTGTATTTAGATAGAAGCTAGCGAGCTAACTCCCTGCTAACTTCTAACTCTGTTAAATGTCATAAATTCCGTTTTCATGGATGCCTGGATGTTAAACTCAGTTGTTACACCTGGTAGAGCAGAACGCTGATCATTTTATTAAAGATGAAAGACTTTAGACAGTTTTTCAACTCTCAGTAATGCCACAGTGATCGTTTGATACGTGGACCTGCAGCAGAGTTTAGACCCAGACACGGCTAGTGACGTCAGACTGACTGACTGGCTGCAGCTCATTAGCTTCAGTTGCCAAAAATGGGAAAGGGTAACTGTCCAAGTCTCAAGCACCAAACACACAGACTGCTGAAGACACTGGGCTTTAAAAGCTAAAGCACAACTGTCAAAACTCTGGACCGGTTTCAAAATAAAATAACTTCCTGTTTAGCAAAACTGACTGGAGGCTAGTTTTAAACTAAGCTTTCAAAATAAACAGGTAGAAGTGGCTGCTAGTTTTCAAATTGAGCAAAGACAACAAGCAGCTGGATTTCATACTAAACTAACTACATGTCTTTGAATCAGGCAAAGCTAAACTGCGTTCTAGTTTTCAGAATAAGCCAACACGCCGCTACATTTCCACACTAAAATAAATAAAAACGGGAAATGGCCTGTATTTATATAGCACTTTACTAGTCCCTAAGGACCCCAAAGCGCTTTACATATCCAGTCATTCACACACACATCCACACACTGGTGATGGCAGCTACATTGCAGCCACAGCCACCCTGGGGCGCACTGACAGAGGCGAGGCTGCCAGACACTGGCGCCACCGGGCCCTCTGACCACCACCAGTAGGCAACGGGTGAAGTGTCTTGCCCAAGGACACAACGACCGAGACTGTCCAAGCCGGGGCTCGAACCGGCAACCTTCTGATTACAAGGCGAACTCCCAACTCTTGAGCCACAATCGCCCCAATACATTGGCTCTGCTGTAGTGTCTGCTAGTTTTAATACCGAGCCAACCAGCTATGGTTTGAAGTTAATTTCTAATGGTCAGGATACGTGTGTAGACCAGGGGTTGTAACCTACAACATGAAAAGAGCCAGTTTAGCCCCACCCCCACACACAGGTGACAGGTGAGACAGATGACCATCTCATCAGGACAGGATGAATTAATACATATAGTAAAGTACATTTTGCATATATATACTTATTATATATAGTATCTGTACTAAGAGGGTTAGGGTTAACTTGTGATCCACGTGCAGCAGCGCCCATGAGGCTCACAAACCTAAATGCATGTAGGCTGCAAGTATGCAATGCATACTTTATTAACCCCCACAGGGAAATTAGCCCTCTGCATTTAACCCATTCACTCAGTGAAGCAGTGGGCAGCCACCTATCCGTGGAGCAGTGTGTAGGGACGGTACCTTGCTCAGGGGTATCTCAGGGTAACCATTTAGTGGATTCTAACCTCCGACCTTCCGATCATGTGGGGATCACTCTACCTACTGAGCTATCCCTGCCCCACACAGGCACACAGTTGTATTGCATTTCTATTATATTTTATTCATTTGCATTTTTTATTTTTTATCATAATTAAAGATAGCATGCATGTCATCAGTGGAATGGGCGTTATGACTCAAGATTCTGAATCCAGGTTTGCCAAAAGGACACGAAGGAGATTTTATGACCATGTTTAGCTCTCGACTGTTTGTTCCATGCAGGTGCCAGGACAAACATCTCCAGTCAAGACATTTGTCAGCCTGCTTCCCAAACTGCAGCGTGCTAGCTTATCCTAGCTGGTGATTTGTTGAGTCTTTATCAGGAAAAGCACTTGTCTTTTTCAGGTCTCTTATTCTTATTTGGAAAGCATAACAAAAGGTCCCCAACGGCCTTTTTAAGAAAATGATTTCAATATTCAAGACTTGCTTCATTTGTGATAATAAACAATGGTTATATTGATAACTACAGAGAAAATGAAAAGAGATGTCTTCATTTTAGACATCACCGTGAACTGTTTAACTCTGAGATGAGAGTTTTTTCTTCCTTTAATTTGTCCACTTGGCAGACGACGGTGCTTGCAATTTTATTGAGTAATGGTCTTACATCTGCTCCTCAGAGCATTCTCCAAACATTTGCTCATGCTCTCCACAGTCATTTTAATAGAATAACAGTTGATCAGCATTATAGCAAGCGTCTCAGATGCTGTTAGGCTGAAAAGGGTGGCTGGAGCTCAGGAGGTAGAGCAGGGCATCTGCTGATCGGAAGGTTGGTGGTTCAATCCCTGGCTACCTCTAGTCTGCAGGCCAAATATCCTAGGGCAAGGTATTAACCCAAAGCTGCTTCTATCAGAATGTGAATGGTAGTTAGCAGGCACTCAACAGAAGACAGTGAAAGTGTTATGTTGCTTTTAACTTTTTCTCACCTGTTCCTTATAGACGTCTCCATGATCTGCATCCATCTGATCCTATCATCCATGAACTTCCTCTCGAGTCCTCCTGTCCTTTCCCCCCTGCCTCGCAGCTCTCACCCAGAGCTCGTCGCAGCAGGCAGCTGCAGAACGTTTGTTCCTGTTAAAAGGAGTTTTTCTTTCCCACTGTTACCAAGAGTATTATACATACATTACAGTATTATACATACTGCCTATGGTAAGTATGTATAATATAAATGGATTTGGTCCTAGCACAGAACCCTGTGGAACTCCATCATCAGTGTGCTGTAAAGAAGACCCACTGTACATGTCCAAACCCTCTGTAACAGCACCCAACCTCAGCTGCCCCTCACACAGACTAGACTCTCCAACTCTCCACCTTCAGCTCAGCTTACTTCCACACAGGGCCACAGAAGATTAGATATTCAAAGTAAATATTGAAATTTTTTTTATGATTTCAATCATTAACGTGAGACAAATATTCAAAAAACAAATAAATCAGGAAGGCAGTGAACACTTTTTCATGGCACCTCAGTTGGTTTTAAATATCACGTTTGTTCTGGTAACCAAGTCGTAAAATGATGTCTCCTCTATTCATAAACCTGGTCAGCAGATATAAGAAACGCCTCTCCTCAGTGTTTTTGTTTAATCGTCGTTGTGTATTGTCAGTAAAGGTTGAAAAGGCAAACACAACAATCAACAAAATAATATCTGTGCTGCTATGATTGTACTGTAAAGTCCAGCCCACCGGCCAGGCCGGGCACCAGGATGAAATGACTCAGGTACAGGTACAATGCAGAGGAGGGTTACGGCAAACACTTCCTTGTGGTCTTTCATGTGTTCACGTGTCAGGCCATGACCATTGGCAAAGCCTTCTCTTGTCCCCTCCACCATGTAAGTCACTGGGAGCAAAGCTAACGAGAGGGAAAATAAAACTGGTCTGCCTGGAGTGATGTGACACCTGGACGGGTTTTCATTAGCAACGAACATGATTGGAAACGCAGACAGGAAGACGGAAAACTGGACCTGAATGATGAGAAAAACTCCAGTAGATGTCTAGAACAGACATGTTAATGACAATTATTATGTTAAACCTCGTCTTTGGCTCCACAACCCATCTTTACCATACTGAGCAGTGGCTGTATTGTTGCACGTTAGACCACCACGTCTGCAGTTTAATTTATAGACCTACTGAAATAGATTCAACCTCACTGTAAAAACCAATCTACCCACAGGTCCAGGAGTTGAATGAGCCCATAACCACCCCTGCCTAATATACGGTTAGATCTTCACATGCTACAAAAACATGTCCAACCTACCGATGCATGGTCTGTAGGGGACATCTGAGGCTAGTGTGCAGTATCTGGCACACAATGGCAGCAGATCCGTTGCTCCTATAAGTTGGAGCCACTGTGAATCAGGCTGTCCTCCAGCATCCTGTTAGCAGTTTATGGTTTGTCCCTCCACAGACTGCTGCTGGTCACAGCTCTCTATAACCTCGCTCCTTTGGAGACACGCCCAGCGCTCATCAGAGTTACTAAGTCTTTATTCCATTCAATTCAAAACTTTATTGTCCCACAAGGAGAAGTTAGTTTAGCAGCGAGGGAAACAAGGAGATGGGCTGCAGTAGGGATAAAAGGAGAAACCCGGAGTCTTTTGGTCCTCACAGGTAAAACGATGGCCACAGGGCAACAAGTCAGACTCACTGTGAAGTTGATGGTTGAAACAATTAACATAGAGGAGCCTTCCTCAGCACATGCTTGATGGCCAAAAGCCCGTCTTGCCAACACCCTGAGAGTTTGCCCAAACCTGCAGATAACAGATTCAATAAAATGTCTGTAACATTTCAGAGACACTAACAGATCCCATTCTCCTTAACAAGAACAGTCTTTGCTGATCGTTTTGGTAGTTTCATCAAGAACAGCCCCCGTACCCGTAACTGTCCACCTGATAGCAGGCGATGAGCTGTAAGACTTCCTGAAATCAATGATCATGTCTTTTGTTTTTGACTCATTAAGTTTCCAAGCATCCAACAACATGCAAACTACAAGAACTGACTGCTGACTGCATGTGTGTCCAGAGTTACACACACTGACTTTGCCTTTATGACTTAATACACCACACACTTACTGCTATAAGGTGACTGCTGTTGGTTCCACCTTGACAGGTGGAGCCTGAGCGTCAGACCAATGCACACTGGCTGCTATGAGCCTGTGTTTCAGCACATACAGTCACAGTGCTGTGTCTGCTGTTTATTCATGGTGGTTAACAAACATCACATGAACTATCTGCCTGTAACTCTAAGAGTAGAACAACAACAACACTCAGAGTTTGTTCTTTGACTGTGGTTCAAAGTCCATAAACAAAGATTATATATGAGACCACTTGAAAACTCACCAAACAGTTGACTGAACACGGACTGCTTTGTTCACCCCTATTAAATCAACCCTGGTGTGATTAAGGCAACTTTCCATCCAAATAAATGCAAACCGTGGTTGTTAACTGATGTTTGGAGGCGTCTGCTTAACCACAGTGTTGATTACGTAGCTGACGTTGACTTTAAAATGTAACACTTTATTAATTCAGCTGCTACTGTTGTGCAGCAGCGCTCGTTATCCAGTAGCAAAATAAGAGAGCCAGGCACGAGCTCGTCAGGTTCCTCTCTGTACTACACCACAAGTGTCTCTCTCACCACTTCATCTGTGCTGTAGAAAGACCTTTGGGCTGATTATTGATGGATGCAGACAGCTGAACCTCCTGTCAGTGAGTCGTCAGCACTCATCTCCTTCCTCCAAACACTCCCCAAACACACCCTGAAAGTCTGCACTGCATGCGGCTTCATAATTAGAGCTGCCCCGTGGCCTTAGCCAGGCAAAGAGGTTTAGATAAACTGGAAGGAAGGAGGAACTTCCCTTTATTGGTCTAATTCAAACACAAGCAACAGATGTGACAATGAGCTGGAATGACAAACATTTGTGTGGCGCCGGGTGAGACAATAACAGTAAATTAGTGGATTTAATTAATCTTGTATCCTAGGCAAACACAGTGCACGCTCTTATATAGGAAATGTTCTTATCTAATGCAATCACAGCATGTTTAAATGTTGGAGGTCTGAGTTATTATAGGTGGTAACCCTAACTCTATGTTTTAGGAGAGGTGGGGAAAGTGTTTGATATTTCTCAGAGTAATTGTTTCTGTGTTCTTTGCTCTTTCGTGGCGCCCACGTCTTTGATAACCATGATGTAAAATTCCATACTCCAAGTCCTCCACAGCGTAAATAGATGTGGCTTTCTGTCTTGTCAGTCATACCAGCTTCAATAAGGTGAAAGGTCAAGCTTGTTTTGCAGGCCTCAGGTGACCTGCAGAACAGTTGTTGCAACTTTAAGGTGGACCTGTTCTGGTCATTTCAGCTGTTTAATGTTTGGCTATTTTGTTTCCTTTCCCTTTAGGTCAACTTTCTTCTAACCAGAAGGTTTGGCATCCTTCCAGTGTATTTGTCTCCTGTGGATACAGAATTAAAACAAACATTGTGACACAATAAATGTAGGCAGTATAAAGTTTTATGTGTCTTTACTTGTTTTCCTTTAGCAGCAAACTGCAGATAAGGACAAAATAACTATTTATACCACCAAGACATGAGACGGGTATATAAAAGTTATCACAGCAAAAACAGAAACCGACTGTGATGTTGCAGAACAAGAAAAATCATTATGTTCTGAATCATTTTGACCCATTTTTGTGAATTCATTTAGTTTCTGTGTTTAAATTTCACAGCACAGCTTACTTTTGAAAAACTACATTTCCATGGGGGCCAATAATTCCATTCTCATCTGTGCAGCTTCACCCTCACAGCATGTCTTCATCCTGTCTTCCTTCTCTCACCCCAACCAATCACAGCAGATGGCCCCGCCCCTCCCTGAGCCTGGTTCTGCCGGAGGTTTCTTCCTGTTAAAAGGGAGTTTTTCCTTCCCACTGTCGCCAAAGTGCTTGTTCATAGGGGGTCATATGAATTATACATACTCTGCATGTATTATTGTAGGGTCTACCTTACAATATAAAGCTCCTTGAGGTGACTGTTGTTGTGATTTGGTGCCATATAAATAAAATTGAATTGAAATGCATCTGTAGCTGTTATGCTAATTCTGGCACATTTATATTTATTCAACACCTGAGCAAAAACACCAAGTTGTGTTGTTGCTAAACATTATGAAAATTAGAGGTTATTTATAAAAATAGTTATAATCATACAGCGTGATGCCTCAATCAGCCAGAACACAATAGAAAAGTTCCTGGTTTGGTCAAGTACTGAGGATAAGGCAGAAACATGAGTGTTGCCATCTTGTTGTGGAACAGCATGGAAAGGTTATTTAGGGAATAACAGCTGGGATGAAGGCCAGTGTAAACTTCCATAAAACTGCTGGTGCTGCCATTGGAGGAAATTGTTGACAAACATGCAACAACTGCTTTGAAAAAACACATCCAGTAAAAACAAAGGAGAGCGATGTGAGAAAGATTTAAGGCCAACAAGCTGCAGCAAGCTTCATAGGGCACCAAAGGGCACTGCAGCTTGTTCGAGGGCCTCAGTGAGTGCTGGTGGACCATGTGGGCGATGAATTCATTTACTCATGCATGGTAAAAAGGCCACGCAAAAAGATCATATAACAGAGAGACTGTCTGTGGGATTAACATCCAGATATGCGATGGCTTACTAGCTCCTCTGTGTGTAACTCTAATCGCTTTTATTACTTCTGGTTTAGATGTTAAAAGCAGTGGAAATTCCTTGGATATGAGACCTTCAGATCAGTTTAACAAAATCCTCACCCAATAACACAACAAGCTCCAGGCACAATCTGACCAGCAAAGGACATCTGGATGAAGTCTGTTTACAGCGCCTCTCCATCAAACCTGTGTTTATGTCAAAATACTTTGTGTTCTGCTCGTTCAGGCAGACCAGGCACTCATTCAACCATCAGTCACACATTGCTAAAGGGTCAACCTGTCAGCGCAGTGTATCTTCCTTCAGTCAAACACCACCTTGACTCACAGATTTCATTTTGACTCCTTTTGATGGCTGCTAAGAAAACATCCTTTAATGGCTCCCTGGAACTTCCAGTTTGTTTTTCCATAGGGTGATGGAAGTGTTATTGTCCGGGTAGGTTATTATAAAATAAAAGCAGTTGTCAGTGGGACACGAGAGAAGCCTGTGTTAGACATCAACCCGTGTGTGTCTTAGCATAAATGGTGAAAATGTAGCTAAAGGTAGCTAAAAGAAACCATACCTTTGCTCCATTGCTCAGGCTCCACGTCTATACATGTTTCCACTGTTCTCTTTGTTTTTATCACTTTTCAAGATAATTCATGCATGACCTTTAAAACTAAAAAGAATTGTAGGAGAAGCTATATGCTACCTATGTAACTGAGGCCGAGCTGTGTTGGACCCAGGGACAGTTTTGTACGTTGTATTTTGCACACACTTCCTCTATGAACTATGCAAACAGTGCAGAGCAGCTTGGTTCCTCGTGGAAGAAACCATTTTAAGGGTCTGCCACAAACACGAGGCATCATTTTGTAATAATTTTTCCATTTCTTCTGAATCCATCCATGTTAGATACACAGTGTCAGTTTCTGTTTCCTTATTTTTCTGGTACGTCTGAATTAAATAGTAAGAAACTGTGACAAAAATGTCATCCAGGCCTGAATGTCCTCGCAGCTTTAGTCACTTCACTTTTAGCTAAAATTAGTTTCAGTGTACCCGACAAACCAAAAGACTGAAAAGCAAAGCAGGACCAGACCAAATAAAGTTGTATACAAACCTAAGCTAACAGGCTAAAGGCTTCAAGCTAACAAGCTAGCTTCTGTGCACAGCAGAGTGAGCGACTGTTCCTGAAAATGCAGAACATATGTTTACAAGTGAAATGGTATTTCTCCACTGCACACAGTGTCAGGAGGAGATTGAAGCTTTCTTTCATTTGCTCTTGAAGAGGTCCAGCGTTTTGGAGACGTGAGTAACTGGACTTCTGCTTGGATAACGTGGTGAGGCCAAACTTCCTGAGGTTTTCATTTGTGAGCGAGTAATCTCTCTTTATACCTCAAACGTTGACGTAAAGTGCAGTAGACGGCAGAAATGCTTTGAAGGTACGTGGCCTGCCAAGAGCGGTACACTAACTTGCAAACAAGATGGTTATCAAACACATTTCCCATATTACTGTGAGAGTAGGTTATATTGGGAAGACTGCCTCAGCTTTGAGTTAACTTTTCCTCTGTCTGTCAGAGCCAACGTTGAAATGAGCATCTTGCAACCTTGTTGCTTGCCTTACAGGATTGGCTCTCACTCCGTCAGAGTATGATGTCCTTTGAGCGAGTGTTTTGTTTGGAACCTGTCATCAGATTGTTTACTGTTCTCGCCTCCGGTTCAAAAATTCAAATAGAGATTAACGGAAAGCAAAACTCGAGAATCTCAGATTTTATTCAGGGCTTGTTACTATGCACCCGGTTTCTCACTGCACAACAACCCTTAAATGGGCCTGTAATTTCTGTGTGCATCAAGAGTTCATTTTCCATGTTCCTGGCACAGAACCTGGTACAGTATGAGTTCCCTAAATATACTTTCATGGGTCTTGTGGGAAACAAAGCAGCAACATTCCCAGGTAATGGCTGTACTTACGACACTTGTGTATAACAGCGTAACACAAATGAGCCAAAGACTCACAAAGTCCATTAACAGCTTTGCTGTGGTCGAGGACTCTTATTCTGTTGGGAATGTTTTTATGAGAGGAAAATATTTTGCACATTATAGAACAAAACATCACTGGCAAATAACCCTAATTCACAACCTTTTGCCTAGCTGCTGCTAATACATAATAATATATATGTGTTTATTTTAACAAGCCTTGGCCAACAGTACCATCTGTAAAGCAAACATTCAATTAATAAGCAGCACTTAAAAAAAGTAGAAAGAAACAGAAGCAGTCGGGTTAAAAACAGAACCTGTGGTTTCAGTCACAAGTGTGATAGAAGCTGCTGTACTCACACTGTACTTTCTACTAAATCTGATCTGTGATTTATAGCAAGAATGTAGCAGAAACAAAATACTGTTACTAATTACTTACCAAAGAACATTTGTATCATTTTTATTAAAATTAAGCTATAAAACCAGAAATGTTTATTTGTGTCTCCCATGTGCAAATCTATGTTTGCATCCAGGGTTGGACAGTCAGACAACTCTGACAGAGGGACAGTAGGCTGTATTTTTATGTTAGTCGAACCTCGGATACAAGAGAAAGCGTTCGACCATGTCCCAGGAAATTATGTGAAATTGTGGGAGGTGCTTGGGGAGTATGAGGTGTCCAGCACTTTGCTATGAGCAGCTCAGTCCTCATACAACCATTGCAAGAGCTTGGTCTGCATTCCTGGAGGGTTAGTGGGAGTTGGACAGAATTTGTAGGCGTAGCCAAGTGGCGGAAGCTTCCACTCGGGTGGTCTAATCAGTATCTGCTTTTATCGTGGCGTCTCGTTGATAGGTGAGGTGAGAGGCAAGCGAGAGAGTGACAGAGGGATTGGTGCTGCGAAGGTCGGTGGTTCGATCCTTGGCTTCCAGTCTGCATGCCAAATATCCTTGGGCAAGATACTAACCCCAAGTTGCCCTCCGATGCGTTCATCGGAGCATGAATGTAGTTTAGTTTGCAATTGTGTTTAGAAGTGCTTGTATGAGTGGGTGTGAATGGGTGAATGAGGCATGTTGTATACAGTGCTTTGAGTACTCTGGGAGACTAGAAAAGCGCTGTATAAGAATCAGTGCATTTACCATGAAGCTCTTGATTTACCTGTCGATCTTCATCTCTGCTCGCCTCGTTAGGTGAGCTTTCTGTAAAGGGTGGCAGGCAAACAGACAGGAGGTGCACTTCCTGTCTGGCCCAGTCACTCCTCAGGTGTCCATCTCCATTAGTCACGTGACCTGAATGGCATCAGTAGTTGTAGCTATGTCTGTCGCTGCAGATGCAGCAGGTTGCTGTTAGCCAAACCATTTGCCTAAGCTTAGTTGCAGTGACGCGTTGGTGATGTGGATGTTTAACTCTTTAACTTACTAAACAGTGTGGTTACATTTTGACATCTTGACATGTATTTTGGCAGTAAAAGTTACCATATTTGGGCTTGAGGGCGGAGTGTTATCAACTAACACTAGTTAGCAAGCTGCATTCATATACATGTGCTGATTAGTGCTAAATAACAGAATATTAAAACACCATCATTTCAGTCACACAAAACTGTCCTGGATGGTCTGTTTCACACAGTAAGCCTTATTGTTTGTCAGATTATTCTATTATAGCACAAACATGTCCAACAGGTCCAGTTCACTCTGTTACATTAGCAGTGGTGAGACATCCTCTGGCTCCCAGTGTCAAGCATCCAAACCCCTGAATGTGTTTGTACCAGTCAGCAAACATGCTTTTAATGCTGTTTAAACACGTGCGTGTGCAGGAACTGGCTTACTTTATTCAGCCTTAAGTGGCCATTCCAGGCATTGCACCACCTCTCATTTGGTGAGTTTTCATATCCACGAGTAGCTCCAAACACAAAACTATGCCTCTACGCTACAACTAAGGGTATGGGTACACTCTCACAATCCTGTCAACCTGAGCAGGTGCTTTGTTCACTGTTTCCGAGAGAACATGAAACATGTTAAGCTCTTAATATCACAGGGACAATGATGTTCCTTTGCAAGCGGGAAAACATGTTTTGCGAGATTCAGGCCAGTCCTGGTGCTGGAACCTCCAGGGTTTATAAGCTGGTCAAACTAATTACAGGTTGCTGATGATTCTCAACACACGTTTGACCACAACATGATATTTGAAGAAGGAAATGAGGACATGGACTCACAAAAGAAGGATTTGGAAAGTGATTTATGTGTGTTTAATCATTTCCTGGTATTTAAACACGTTTAAATAAAGGTAAGATTTGAATTTTCTCACTGTTTGTGAGAAAAACTAAATCTCATTTTAGAAACAATGACAGCAACTTCAAGTTTTAATCAGGTGGTGCACATTTGAAAACTAGTTGTTATTTCATTTTACTGCTCTGATGTATGATTTGTATTTCCTCAACAAATGAAGTAAAATATTTTTGAAGAATTGACTTCCCATTGACTGTTTTTTTAGATAAAAGTAATTAGTTTATTTCATTTCAACTGTACTCAGTTTTCTTTATATTGTGCCAAATCACAGCCACAGTTCCCTCCAGGTACTTTCTAGTGTAAGCTAACAATGAGATGGCCTTACATGAGCAACAACCTGAAGACACTGAGAAGGAAAAGTCCCTTTGAACAGGACGTCAGGTAGAACCATACTGAGTGCGGGGCAGCCATCTATCACCACTGGATGGGGGTGAGGGAGGGAGACAGGACAAAAGACACAGTGTGGAAGCAACTGCTAACTGGCATAGGTTTGTTGTTCTTCTAACCGTATGCAAAGACGGGACGTAGGCAAATACCTGCTCTTAGGCTGTGCACTAATCCTTAACTTTGGCTTTTTTAGTTTCTTGGAGCCAAAAGGGACCATATTTGGACAAAATGCTGCTAAACTGCCAGCTAACCCTTGGTTGGTTGGCAAGCTACATCCATAAACTGTACAGGGCTAACATCCAGACACAGATACATGCTAACTCAGGCCAAGCAGCAGCTAACAAATGGTAAAGTTTGTAATTTAAATCTATTAACACTCTTCAAAATCCATCACCAGCCTAAATATAGGCAGGCCCAGGACTTCACTAGAGGTTATAAACGTGGTTTTTAATGTTGTTCAGTTTGGCGTGTTAACAGGGGATTGAGTTGCTTTTGGAGTGATTAGAGGAACTGGATTTTCTGGCGCTTCCATGTTGGATTTATTCTTCATCCCTCCATGTTACTTTCTGGTTGTGCTATTAGCCACGTTACTGTAACAGTAGCAACTAACTAACTATTTAAAGGCTTTGATTACTGGTAGTTTGCATGAACAGCACTGACTTGCACTGACGAACTAACAACTGAAAGATAGTGAAATTGGACAACGTGTGGTGCAAACTGGGAGAATAGTTGCATTCAAAGTAAAAAACTGAGCCCATCCTGGTATAACTCCAACCTGGTCACTAAAAAAGCTTTTTGGTCCCACGCACTGAATTTACAGTAAAACCTTGTAAATGATGATGTCACTGCAGTCATCAGTTTGTAAATCCACAGAGTGAGGTCATGTTTCTGCCACAGTGCTGTGGATTAGCAGCTCCTTTAGCTTGTGTGGCTATTGGAATGTATTTGTTATGAAAAACATGTCATACAGTGCTTATTGACACAGTGGCTCTTTATTATGCAAAGAGATTATTGACTGTGAGAAAACAAAACGTGGCAGCTGTGCTGGTAGTCCGTCTTCCCGCCTCTCTGTCCTCCCACTGCTCAGCTGTACAACAGAGGTCTTGTTAGCCTAAACACTGATGCAGTAGCACTGAACAGACCGACGTGGGTCTGCTTCCCACCCACAGTTTGCCTTCTTACACTGACCTTCCCTCTGTGTGCAAAGATTACTAAGACCATACTGATATAATAATGATGTTTACTTGTAAAGTACTGTGTGTCACATCAGCATTATTCCCTTTGTTTCTGTTGTTGGTCATGATGCTACACTCACTCAGGGCAAAACAGTGGTTGAAGTTATTGCAGCTGTGTACATTAGACTTCCAGTTTTGTTTCCTTTAACATGGGTGATTCAAAGAATGACACCAGCTCTACGACTGCTGGCATAATAAGATGGTAATAATACAGCAATAATATGAAATCATAGGATCAAGTTGCATCTGTTGTCATTTGCATACATACAAATTGACATTAAACACAAATTGATATTAACTGGTTATACTACTTTGTAGATTTTTTAAAGCAGAAATTCAGAAATTCAACCACAAATAGCGACATAGTTGCTGCAGGACAGCGATTTAATTTGTAAATAACATCTCTCAGCAAACTTGCTACAAATGTAAACTTAAACCCTCCAGCTGGTAACCAGCTGAGTCCAGTCTCCTACTGCGAAGAAACACTTCACAGACGGGTTCAATTCAATTTTATTTATACAGCACAAAATCACAACAACAGTCGCCTCAATGTGCTTTATATTGTACAGTAGACCCTACAATAATACATGCAGAGAAAAACCCAACAATCATATGACCCCCTATGAGCAGCACTTTGGCGACAGTGGGAAGGAAAAACTCCCTTTTAACAGGAAGAAACCTCCAGCAGAACCAGGCTCAGGGAGGGGCGGGGCCATCTGCTGTGATTGGTTGGGGTGAGAGAAGGAAGACAGGATAAAGACATGCTGTGGAAGAGAGACAGAGATTAATAACAGATATGATTCAATGCAGAGAGGTCTGTTAACACATAGTGAGTGAGAAAGGTGACTGGAAAGGAAAAACTCAATGCATCATGGGAATCCCCCGGCAGCCTACGTCTATTGCAGCATAACTAAGGGAGGATTCAGGGTCACCTGGTCCAGCCCTAACTATATGCTTTAGCAAAAAGGAAAGTTTGAAGCCTAATCTTGAAAGTAGAGATAGTGTCTGTCTCCTGAATCCAAACTGGAAGCTGGTTCCACAGAAGAGGGGCCTGAAAACTGAAGGCTCTGCCTCCCATTCTACTTTTAAATACTCTAGGAACAACAAGTAGGCCTGCAGAGCGAGAGCGAAGTGCTCTAATAGGGTGATATGGTACTACAAGGTCATTAAGATAAGATGGGGCCTGATTATTTAAGACCTTGTATGTGAGGAGCAGGATTTTGAATTCTGGATTTAACAGGAAGCCAAAGCAGGAGAAATCTGCTCTCTCTTTCTAGTCCCTGTCAGGACTCTTGCTGCAGCATTTTGGATCAGCTGAAGGCTTTTCAGTGAGTTTTTTGGACTTCCTGATAATAATGAATTACAGTCGTCCAGCCTGGAAGTAATAAATGCATGAACTAGTTTTTCAGCGTCACTCTGAGACAGGATATTTCTAACTTTAGAGATGTTGCACAAATGGAAGAAAACAGTCTTACATATTTGTTTAATATGTGCATTGAAGGACATGTCCTGGTCAAAAATGACTCCAAGGTTCCTCACAGTGTTACTGGAGGCCAAGGTAATGCCATCCAGAGTAAGAATCTGGTTGGATACCATATTTCTAAGATTTTCAGGGCCGAGTACAATAACCTCAGTTTGATCTGAATTAAGAAGCAGAAAGTTAGCGGCCATCCAGGTCTTTATGTCTTTAAGACATTCCTGCAGTTTAACTCATTGGTGTGTGTTATCTGGCTTCATGGACAGATAGAGCTGGGTGTCATCTGCATAGCAGTGTAAATGTATGCTATGTCTTCTAATGATACTGCCTAAGGGAAGCATGTATAATGTAAACAGAATTGGTCCTAGCACTGAACCCTGTGGAACTCCATAATTAACCTCAGTGTGTGAAGAAGACTGAAGGTTGCGCTCACTGGTACAGACTGACCTCAGGCTGATTGTAAAATGTTGGTGTGGCGAGAATAAGGCACGGCGGGACCACGGAGTATCATTCAGAGCCATCTTTATTTACATCTCACCACAACAATCCCCAAACCCCTGAGTCCCCGTGTTTTTAACTAGGCGGGCATGATTAAGGATGCCGTGCAGGTGTGTCCGCCCTCCCTGCACGGCACCGCAGACCACGCCCCCCCACATACCCCCATCGCCCGATTGAGACCGGGGAACCATCCGGCCGAACCTACTCCCCCACCGCCAGTGGGAGAGGGAATGAGCCCGGACAGCTGGCGACCCCAGGCCCCGGCCAAGCGACGGGGAGGTGCGAGTTCAGGTGGCCGCCCGCGAATCCAGCGGCGCAGGCCTAGCTGGTTCCGAAGTCGGCCGCGTGGCAGGTGCACGCGGCGCGGCCAATGCACGCGGCGCGGCCGGTGCACCCGGCTCCTCGGGCGCGGCCTCCGCTGCTGTCTCTCCCGGCTGGAGCGGCTCCTCGGGTGCCGCCTCCACCGCCTCCTCCGCCGCCTTCTTCCGGGGCGCAGGAAGGGGCACCGGGCCCTGCAGAGCCCCAGCGGCTCCCACGTGAGGTGTGGGGACAGGCGCTGCATGCTAGCTGGTCGCAACCTGGGGGCCGGCACAGGCGCCTGCACGGACTGGATCTCCTCCACTCCAGCGCCATTGGGGAGCACCGGTGGGGGTGGCGGTGGTGTCGGGCAGGACCGGAACAGCGCCGCCAGATTCTCCATCCTCTGCAGGTGGCGATCAGTCTGGTCCTGCAGCTCTTCCCGCCACACCGCCGCCTGCTCCTGCTGCGTGGCCGCCAGCTCGGCCACCATTCTCGCCAGCTCCTCCCTCTGCTGGCCCACTCCTGGATCTGCCGTGCCTCCCATCCTGGGTTTTGACAGCACTGTAAACATACACGGCAGACCCAGTGGCATTTTGATGCTTTTATTAATCCTTACACGGTTGCTGTACATTTGCACTCAGAGCTGCAGCTCTCCCGCTTCCAGCTCAACATAACACCAACAACCCAACCACAGGACCCAGTACAATATTTAATTCAGCGGGGCGTGATTGCGGATGCCGTGCAGGTGCGTCCGCCTCCTCTGCACGGCACCGCAGGCCACGCCCCGCCACAGTTGGTGTCTGTAGCTAAAATTGAATGTGATTATTTACAAACCTGTCTGAGAGTGACTGCAGCCAGTCTGGATCAGACTGCAACCGTTTGGAGACAGGACAGGTTGTCTCCCACAGGTGACCTGTGCCCTGCGACTTTGCCCAGAGGTTGAGGGCGTCACATGCTCAGCCTGCAGCCAACCAGCTGATTACCACAACTGGCTGCAATGACTGTGAAATAAATGGTGCAATCACCAGGCAAAGGCCAGCTGATTTTTTGTCTTGTCTTATTACATACATATTAATCATACACGCAGTTGTGTAGTTATTATAAAATTAGGACTGATGCTTATAATTTTTTATTTATTTGTAAGTTTTCACAGCTGTTGTTTCCCACATGAGCTTTAAAGTCTCCCAGTAGGACGACAGACAGCTTCTCACCCAGGTACTCTGAAATGCTGATCAGCATATAAGCGCAGACAGCAGTCAGGAACAAACCTCGTCGTCCACCGAGAAAAACTCCACCATGCAGGCATCAAGCCGAGGGGAGACCAAGACACACACCTACAGGAGGACCTACGGGAGGATGGGTCCATGTCCCTTCCTCGAGCTGCACCCTGCCAGGCCCCATAGGCTGAGGCCCAGCTACCACTCTGTAACTCTGTCCCAGGTAGGCTCAACTGTTACTTTGATCTTGCACTTCTGAATCGCTCCTTGTCTGGTACCTCCCACAGGACCGAGATAACATCAGGGACACAAGCCCCCCAACAGCAAACCCACCTGGGACACACACACACCTCCACCACAGTAAGGTAGTGATTCACTGAGCTTC
The DNA here is from genome assembly GCF_041146795.1 of Maylandia zebra. Taxonomy (NCBI): domain Eukaryota; kingdom Metazoa; phylum Chordata; class Actinopteri; order Cichliformes; family Cichlidae; genus Maylandia; species Maylandia zebra. The sequence goes on along the minus strand of NC_135183.1, from coordinate 853,490 downwards.
TGTTGGCTTCATCAGGTGGTGGCCTCCAGCTTGTACTGGCGTGGTTCGCAGCCAAGAGTGAAGCGGAGGTGAATGACAATCAGCACCTCTGTAGGACTTTAAGTATTTAGGGGCCCGTTCACGAGGAGAGAAGGGAGCGGGAGATCGACAGATTGGTGCTGTACGATCCACTGTGGTGAAAAGAGAGCTGAACGTTAAAGTGAAGCACTCGATTTATGGGTGAATCTGCGCCCCTACCCTGCTCTATGGTCTCGAGCTCTGGGTGGTGACTGAAAGAACGAGATCGCTGATAAACATGAGCTCTCACTGTTTTCAGCAGCGTGGGAATCCTGCTACGACAAACTCTTCCAAATGCCAACAACAGGAGCATTAAATACCACCTGTCAGTCAGCAGCTTGTGAAAGCACCGATCGATATGCGAGGCTTGCCACTGTGCTTCACAAAGCTGTCACCCATGTCAGAAATCAGCTCCACCTGGAGAATTACTGTAAATCTACTGGAATGGAATGAGGGTGTGTACCAAAGAAGGGTAAACGCTGGCAGTAATCATGTTTCATAACGACGAAACACACGATTTGCAGCAGGAGTTTCAATCTGTCCTCATGTTACCCCTGACCTGACACTGTAAAATCTGACTTTAACAGCTTGGCTCCATAACATACACAAAGGTTCATGCTCGCCATGCTGCACAGGTCACAGGGTCAAGAGGTGCAGCATGGCGAGCATGTCACCGGCTTTTCCAGAACTTTTACCTGCACATGCATTTATCCTCAGGCCTGTTTTTACAGTTTGATCTGTTGCACCACAGCACAGAGATGTTTGTGAAAATTTAGACAGACGGTGACTCGCTGCTTTCTCTGCTGTCGTCACAGGTTTGTGTGATTGAATGTATGCACGTGTGTGACTGTGGGCGCATGGAAGAGGAAACAGAGAGCACTGGACATGATGGTGGCTGTGTGTCTGTGCACTCTGCATCAGTTAGAGTGTTTATAGCCTGTTTGAGGAAAGACTCCTACTTTTGGTCAAACATCAGACTGCAGACAGTAACAGAGCAATGTGAAGATTTTTTGTGTGTATTTCACACTTTTCAGGCTGTGAACACATTATTACAGCACAAAGAGCCGAGCGGTTTGTTGGCCTTTGCTGAGACACTTTCTCTCTGACCTTCTGGGTCCAGCTTTGTGTTTTGAATCTCTCTCGTTTAGTGTTTTGTCTTTGGCTTCTCTCAGGCTCATTTACAGACTGACGCGTGGGTGTTTAGACTCTAACATGTCCCACATCAGGAGCGTTTTAACTGGGACTCTGTGTTTGAATGTGTGAGAATATGGACTTGAGCCTCTGCCTCTCCCTGCCTACAGTCTTTTGCTACATTCGTGTGCAGTCTAATGTATCTTACATTTCTAAAAGATTAGCTTTGAATTACTTCTAATCACAGCCGAATGCAATGATGTAGCTCAACAATTTCCCTTTTCTTAGCTCCACAGTGTCTAGTTGAGTGTTCAGACACGAGCACTGTGGTCTGTTCAGTCTTGACTTAAACTGATCTGAGCTGTTCGATGCATCTTTGCATTAAAACGTTCGTCTTTGTCTACGCTTGTTTTCAGGGCTGGATCAGTGACCCTGAACCCTCAGTTATGGTGCAAAAGGTCTCATCTGTTTATACACCGCTCTGTATTTAGTTATGAGTTATTATTAACACGTGTGATGGCCGCTTCTCAGTGAAGCTTTCATAATTTCATCGTGTTTTGTTTGTTCTGACATGAAAGACTTGAGTGTTTTTGACTTTAAGGCCGTTTGCTGTAAGGTCACCACTTAAACAGAGTCCAATCTTCAGCTTGAAAGAGGAAGTGCAGCCATTTTTCTGTCACAGGAGCTTTGAATGACTTTACCGGCTCTAATGAACCAAACTGAAGCTAAACTGAGTGTAAATAATGTGCCTGATAAATTCTTGGCATCAACACATCCTGACTCATCAGTGTCGTGTTGTATCTAAGCGAGAGTGCAGATGAACAACAGTCTGAGTAAAGCGCTCTGCTCCAGTGTGCTGGGTGTAAGCCTCCTGCAAACCACCTGGACTTCCTTCGCTGCTTCAGGGCAAACACTGTGTTAGTTATTACTCACACCTTTATTTAAAGCATATCTTTCTGTGAGACCGGCCCACCGCCTTCTCCACCTTCAGCTGAAAAACACACCTCTCGCCTGGGGTGACGAGCAGAAACAAAGCTGGACGCTCTCATCTCGCCGGTGACAGAGACGCGTCTGGATAAAGAACACTGACAATAATTCCCCAACCAAAAAATTATGTAACCTCAAAACAATAAGCAATGCACAGAATAAAGGTACAGCCACATCAAAGCGTGGCCTCGAGCAACAATATCAGATACCTGAGAGGCTTTCAGAGACTCTGCTGCTGTTGGTGTAGATGATGAAAACAAGCGTGTGTGTGTGCGTTTCACCCACATTACACAACCTGGAAGGTTGTTTTCCATCTAGACTGATGCTTTATTCCGAGCTGCTGCTGAAAGGCTTTTTGTCATTTGACCAAAAAGAACAAGTTATTATCTTTGTCATATAAGCGCTGCAACCAGATGCGACATGTTGGAATTTTCCTCACTGTGGCTCCACTCAGACACTCAGACGCACTGAGGCGTTACCACGGTCAAACCCACTCAGCTGTCTGTGCGCAGACGACAGTGGGTTACATTTGATCGGTTAATGTAGACCTCGTGTTCTGATTCATCAGCAGCGAGTCATCTGCACAGAAAGACAAGCTTTTACTGACAGGCATGGACCAGGCTGGACCTGCATCCTGTTCAAGTGTTGGTGCTTTTGTCTTACACAACCTTACTCAGGTGTTTTATAACACGATGTGTTTTCATGTAAAACAGTCAGCTGAAACCACTGACGGGTGAAATGAGGACTGATCTTCTTCTCACTGGGGTAATGGCATTCTTGTGGTTGGTACATGTCCCACCCATGTTTGGTCACAGACCAAACACAGCGTGGTTCCCTCACAACAGCCCAGCTCAGAAACTGGTCCAACAAACTGCCACAGCCCACAGAAAAGCCAGCGTGTCCCCGGCTGTGTTCACAGCTGCAGGGAGCTTAAGTCCAAAGGTGTTTGCACTTTTCTACAACTTTGCACACTGTTGGAAAAAATGGGAAACAGCACTTTGAGGGGATGTCACCTGGAAAGGTTTCTAGTCAAACTGATTACATTTGTTGCTTTATTTATTATTTTTGTGTCAAAGCTTTGAAAAAAATATCAATTTAGGGAAGTAGTATGTAAATGACAGCCACAAAGAAAAAATGCAGTGTTTATACCATAATTTAGTTTTTTGGTATGTTGTGAGTTCATGTTGTCGCTTCATGTGCTGGTTTGTATTTTTAACCTCTACTGAGATAACTGTACAGTAGTCTTTGTGAAATATAAGTGAAGTATGAGGGTGTCTATGGGGGTCACTTTGAGTCAAACAGTTGCTTTCAGCCCCTGGAATAATCCACATGGCACAAACCAGTCAGCTGATCACAGGCAAAAACACAAACTTTACTTTGAGTCAAAGAAGTTCAGTCAGTGCAGGAAAATGTAGGAACTGTTTCAGTGGAGTCGTAGAAGGCGCTTGTTTTTAAAACACACCTTGCCTTATCGTTTTCATTAGCCGTGTAATATACCCACAGACTGTTTGTATTTCACATTAAGAGACTGTAAGTTTCTTCACTTCAGCCAGTGAAATGATTTATGGTCATAGAAGCAGGGTGGCTGTAGCTCAGAAGCTAGCACAGGTCATTTGTTTATCAGAGGGTCAGTGGTTCGATCCCTGGGTCGCCCATCTGCAGCTAATATCCTTGACAGATGTTAACCCTGAGTTTGTCTCTGATGCTTCCCTCAGAGTGTGAATGATGTTAGAAAGCACTTAAAAGCATCGAAACAGTGAATGTGGCGTGTTGAGTCCTTCTATATAACACACATTAGTTGGTGCTCATCCAGCTCTAACCTGATTGGTCGGGTTAATCATGTGTGGGGTTACTCTGACTCTGCATTCACACCTGGCTCATGTCTTAGATCTGATGCTCTCTGGATATCAGGAAGTCCTTTTTCTGCGTCACTGAGTGTTTCTGGGACAGGTTTGAACAAGCCCTGCTTTGTGTCCCAGCAGGTCTACCCAGTCTGCTGTCTCTGTGAAGTGATGGGACGTGATGAGGTAAGTACTGGGAGACATGACAAGCCTGAGAGATTTGCTTGAAAGGAAGTGAAGCCCTCACATTAACATGTGAGACAGAAAGAAGGCAGATTAATAAAATGAATGAATTCCATTTCCCAGTCATTAGCTTATTAATATGCACTGCACCGAACGAGCTTATGGTCCAAGACGACACAACAGTCGTTCCTTTTAGAAGCTCCTCGCTCTAATAAGTGAGGTTGACAGTCCTGTGTGTACGATGATATGTCAGCTGTTTCCCACACGTTTAAATCGTTCACCTGAATCTATTTAAGCACCTCGCTGCCTCTCCTGGGTCACGCTGTCCCTCTTAGGCCTGTTCCTGCTTTTAGAAACAGCAGTAAACGGAGACGTTACCTCGCCTGCGACGCTCTGCTAGGCCTTTAGTACAGTCCGTACTGTGTGTGCGCGTCTAACTGAAGACCTCGCTGTGTTTGCTGGAGATCAAGTGACTGACTTGGCTATTGAAGAATATCTCATTTCTTTGCCTTGAGAAACTCGTGGGTTGTTATTGCGGCAGGCTTTGTGTCACGATCCATTTGCAGTGTGAAGCGCTGTTGCATCACTTTTGTACTGCTGTGAGCAGAGAGCGTAGTCCTGCACTCAGTTCATCCTGGTACTTCTGTCACCTGTCGCAGCTTCAATAAACAGCAGAGATCATAAAGCTGCACATGCTCATGGTGTAACACGCAGCGTGCATCGGATCAGCAGCTGTTTGTTTCCTACAAAATGTTCTTTTCCCAGCATTAAGCTGCTTTAAGTTCATCTTCAGTTTATTCAGACAAACACTACTTACCTGTTTTCTGGTAAGATACGTTATATATTATTTATTGTAATATATGTTTGTTTGTCAGAGAATAATGAGCGAAAAGCCCTCAGCTCATCGTGGAAGTGCTTCTCATCCAATTACTTTTAAGCCTCTGAAAATGTGGCACCGTTCATAGAAAAGAAAAGCTGACAGTCTACACCTGAAACACATCTTGACTGTCTGATATAAAATTACTGCTGTACCAGTATACCTGTGCTACAAGTATACAAGGAGGGGAAACTATGTTAGCCAGCAGTTTAGTTGATGCCAAAGTATAAACAGTAATCTGTCGAGGCGCCTTTGTTTTATACCAGAAGCACCTCAGTTGTGTTTACAAGGCATAAATGCACAAATATGCAGGTAGCTTTCACAGCTACCCCCATGGTGTCACACTGTCAGTAGCAATTACCCTGATAACATAATGCAGGTATTTATATAAATGAGCTAAGTTGGCAGAAAACGAGCGGAAACATTTACGAAAAATGAGCAAAATGCAAGTTCCTCATCGGTTCAACGACTCTGACCTCTGGTCCATGCAAAACAACCTCGTGCCATCATTAATAAAGCGTCCGATGGAGGTGAACTGTTTTTATACGAGCCTAGAGAACGATCATAAAGCATGGAAGGAGAGTGAGAGGCTGAGATCTTCATTTCTCTGACGATTGCTCGGATACTCGCTGAGTTGTTTTTCATTAAATGGTAATTAGATGAAGTCATGGCTGATGGGGGTTATTTTCTTTAATTATTAAAAGGTAGTCATTGTTCATTTCCTCTTAGATTGAAGGAGTATGGGAGGAAAACTGGCAGTCTCGATTTCGAGAACTCTGTGGAAAAATGGACAAAGTCAGCCTGGAGACTCGTAGATCTGACATCATGGGAGTGCGGGTTAGTCAGCAGCTCTGCAGTTTCAGTTTACCGGAGGGTGCTGAAAAGTGTGCCTGTGTGATTGGACTGTGATAGCGGCTGCTCGGTAGCCCTCGTGAATGGCTGCATGTTACTCGTAGGCCAATGAATGGAGCTGATGCAAACATGGTCGCTTTGATCACCAAAAACAACCATGTGCTTCCTCAATGGCTGATTTATTAGCAGCGTTCATGTGTGTTTTTCTTGAAACATTAGTCACAAGTGCTGCATTTAGGGTCAGATTGTTGTATTTCCCTCCAGGCTGTAGCCTTTGTTCATTCATGTGCTCTCTCTGCTCTCAATGAACGAAGGCCAGCAATCGTGCAGTGACTGACTGGTGCAGCTGATCTGTAGGATGTTTAGAGGCAGGTCTTTGTAAGCTAATCTCTCAGTGCTGCACATATGACCACCGTGAGAAAAGCAATGGGAAAACTCCCTTTGCAATGAGAGCTGCAGTGAGAACGAGCTGGTTCAGCCTGCAGCAGCAGCAGACGTACCGGTCAGAAAAGGAGGAATAATCTGGCTCTTTTGTTGCACTGATAAGGACTGAGTGATGACAGGGTGTTGCTAAGGCTGGGTCGGATACTGTGTCAGTCCTTCACGAGCTGTTTGACTTAGTTACGGCACAACTTCAGCGGTTCAGCAGAGACGTGATGTCTTACCACCTGTGAGTGCCTGTTTTACACGGGATGGCCACAGTTTTTCTGGGTCACATGACATCAGTAATTACTGCTGTTTCAACATTGTTCTGTCATAAAATAGAAGCTTATTGATTTAAAAGATGGATAGATGGTGAAGTAATCCATTACTGCTTAGTTGCCTAAATGATTGAGCAGATTTACAGCTTTTGATGTGACAATGGAGGCTCATTTGGAATAGACTGGGATTCATATAGTGCTGCACACTTTACACCAGGGGTCTCAAACTTGCGGCCCGGGGGCCACTTGCGGCCCGCGTCACCCCTTCTTGCAGCCCATATATTGATTGATGTGCAGACGTATAATGTAGTTTGGCCCGTAAAGTGACTTTTTTTGTTTGTAGTTGAGTGCAAAGTTCAAATAAGTTCTTTAAAAAGCCAAAAATGATTTAATATGAAGGCGATTTGAGCAGGGAGTGCAGACATGCTGAGGGACATGCTGTGTCTGCTCTTTCATTTAGTTACATACGAGCACACTGTGTCCGGGCACAAAGAGAGGACCGGTGTGTTAAAATGTGTGTTCACGTTTGCAGTTTTGTCTTGTTATACAATATTTGAAATAAAAAACAAACAAACATTTTTGTGGGAGTTTTCTCGTGTTCTTGTTTGTTTTGGCCCTCCAATGAGACGACAGTGCCAGCAGGGGCCCACAGCTCATTTCATTTTGAGACCCCTCCTTTCTACACATGTTGCTGGAGCACCTGCACAGACGTGTTCACAGCCAACCAAAATCCTTTTTGCTGTAAAGCGACTGTTGCATCACCAGGTGACCCTAAAATTGCAGCTACACATTCAACAACGCAGGATGTTAGCCAAGCTGTCTTACCAGCCGCTACCTTAAACAAGTTTATGGTTTCTTGGATGGATTTCTTCCACATATGCCTGCTTTGGGGTTATTATCTGTGTCCTCACATCACCCAGTACTCACCTTGTGCCAGATGGGGTTAAACTGAGCTGTACTGACAGATGATAGAAAGCTTAACGCTGATTCTTGCTGCTGGCTTTGCCAAGAGATCTGGTCAGTTGTTGCACTCCTAAACAGAAGCAGAACAAACGTAGCAGCTACAGCGTTTGAGTAGCACCAGTCACTCTCTGAACTCAGGTGTCTCCAGGTTGCATGACATTTGTGGGGAGGTGAGAAATGCAGGTCAACAAAAGGACATCGAAGTCATATATCTGTTGTGCAACCACAGATAATCACTGATATGAAGGCAAGCCAGCTGACTGCAGGACTGCAGCAGTAGACTTATGCACATATGATTTTATTTTACTTTATTTGTTTTAGCAGCAGCTGTTTTTATATTTAATAATAATAAATGTGTTTGTGTGAATGCAGTTTCACACGACACGTACACGATGCTGTCAGTGATGTGTCAACAAAGTGATGGCGCTCTGATATTTTTACTCTGTGAATTTCTGGAAATGCTGAAGCTTCATGATGTTTTTTCGATGAGCTTTTCAAAGAAAACAGAAGTTCATCAGCTGCTTTGATACAAACATTACAGTGACACCGTTTAACCATAAACTGTCAAGCTAATGTAAACAAACGACAGCTGACAGGAACGGTCAACCGTCACTGTAAAGGAATGAAACCGCCCTCCTGTCACACCCATAGGTTAGATTTATATACGAGACAGGAGCGTGCGTAGAGACAACAGCCAGGGAGTTCAGCAGTGGAGAGGCAGCAGTGCTAACCACTGCACCACTGTGCTGCAAAGTAAGAATTATGAAATTCAGCAGTTTTTAAAACTGCTTCAGATCCAAGTAAACGTCTTTTTAATTATTGTGTCACTTCTGTCATGTAAAGGTGCAAAAGCTGCAGCAGGAGCTGAGGCTTAACCCACAGTAATCTGAGTAAAAGGTGTAAAGAAATAGCATGACACAGAGCCAGGACTTCCATATCAGCAGATAAGATAAACAGTCAGTATATTTTGTTATGTTTGCACAAAGAGAGCAGAACAGCTGTAGGCCTGCCAGTCCTCTACGCTGCAGACATGCAGGGTTTCACTAATATGACTGAATCACAAGATGCAAGATGTTCGTGCCCTGGATGTTTGCTGTGCCGCTTAAAAAGTATTTATAACTTATCCTCTGGTTGGCTCAAATACATTTGTACCAAAATTAAAGTCAGTTATTTATATGGCTCCAAATCACAATAGTAGTCGGATCGAGGTGCTTTCTATTCTAAGGTAAAGAGGGTACATCATTGAATAAAACCAAGGTAAGTAGGACTTATCCTCTCTGTGCCAACAATATCAGAACAAACGTTTATGGCAGGCTATCAGAAATGAAATATGAAGACGTTTCACTGCTGCCAAAATGATCAACTTGGAAAAAGGTAAGTGGATCATCAGTTATGAGGATGTATGAGAACCAGTAAGAGTTGTTCACGTCTTGATTCTTTTATTGGATACTGGAAGCAAAACAGAGAAAAATAGCAGTGGGTGAAATATTAATAGGGATTAGCTGAAACCATCCTCTGGACACCTCAATGCATTTGTCCAACATTCAACACTTATTTATCTGAAACACAAAAATGTCACCGCCTCATATCTGCAAGAGGGAACATGCTGAGCAAGGTTCCACACTGGCAGCAATCATGATACGCAGCAACCTGGAGACCAAATACAGCCTGTGACATTCCAAGATTAACTTTCAAAATGCATCTCTCAGGTCCTGTATCAAGCTTTTGCTGGATTGAATTCCTGTTCCTAAAAACATGACTTTCAGATGCTGCTCATCTATAAAAGCCCTGGCTTTGTGTTATCTTTGCCATTTTTCATGGGTTCAGCTAGAGACACAATACTGGGTGATCCTTGTGTTACCAAAAGCATCATTGCTGCAGCATACATGCATGGTGTGGTGAAAGTCACCTGGGGGAGCACTGACCATCTCTACAAGGTAGCTGGGTGGCAAAAAGATCACCGGGATCTTTGGGAAAGTCCTTGTTTGAAATCTTGGAATGAATATTGATCCTCTGTCCTTAAATCCAGTCAGCCAGGGAACCGAGCATCCCCGTTCATAAAAGCTGGCTGCTGCTCCACTTTCAGGCCCCCAGCAGACCAACAATGGGGGTGCGTTCATCAAACGAAGTGAGATGTGAGGCGCTTGGATTAGTCCTTTACTCCGAAGAACACGGCTGGACCAGTGAGTGTGGCGGTGTTTTCAGAGAAATATTACAGCTGTCACAAACACTACTGTGAAGCCTCACTACAGTGCCTGCTGTGGTAGTGTGTACGAGTGTGCTGGGAGTCATGTGATTGTTGGGTTTTGTAGGGTCTACCTTACCTACCTTAAAGCGCCTGGAGGTGAGTGTTGTTGTGATTTGCAGTGTATAAATAACACTGAATTGAATTGTGTTAGGTGCTTTTTTTGTCCAAAAACCTTCAGAAAGCCCAGAGAACCGCTGCTTGTGACCACTTTACAAATTCAAAGAGCGTCTGGCTTCCTATTTTGGAAGCAAAATATAAAAGATTGAGTGTTAGACAGCACTAAACAGTATCTCACTCTTACATATTAATGTCTGTGGGGTGGAGCCTGGGTGGCTCTGATGGGTCAACAACCACCACACGTGTGTGTCGTAGCTTGGATTGTCAGTCAGCTACACCCCCACTCATCATTATGGCTCCTGAGTTTGAGGATGCATCGACACCCAGATTCAGCACTTACAGCACTTTTGACTGACCTTGCTATAAACCACAGCACCGAAGCTTATATGGACGAGGCTGTCACAGATTATGACTGTAGTATTTATCAAAAGTTATAGGTTCTAACTGCGTGCGTCACATTCGCGACCCTGAACCCACACTGCAACCACAGCTGTCTGGCTGCTGCAGAAGATGCGGATTATCCAACATCAGAAACTGCTCTTTAAATGCTTTTATGTTGATCAGATATCCAATGGCTGCAGATGTCTATGCTTTAGGCTAAAATTATGATGCTTTGGGTTTAAACATAGAGAAAAGCTGAGTCGACATCTACTAGCTTATAGCGAGCATAAACATCACCTACAGCTCCACTGTATGGGTTACAGAGTTTAACTGGTCATAACGCTCCAAAGGGCTATTTGGACTGCTGCAGAGGAAAAGTGTGTATTTCCATTACTCAGTCCATACTGTCGTCTATCAAGCTACCTTTTTCTTTTTTCTTTCCTTTCTTTCTTTCTTTTTTTTAACAGCTGAAAGCTATTAAAGCTGTCATTCTCCGCATACTTTAACTGTTCCTGTAACATTATGAGGGTGTCATGTGTCAGAAAACTGGTTCTTGGAGATAAATGTGTGGTGAGTTCATGTCTCGCTTAACAGTGTGTCCATTGTTAGGTTTGTCTTGCCACATAAGTTGATATTTATTACTGATAATGTGCTTGGTGACGTGTTAAAGTCAGAAATTCACACACAAATGTTATAAAACAGCAGTTAAAATGATCCTACTCACTGGGGAATTGAATTTAATGGGTTTTCTTCTCTGAGAAATAAGTCTTCTTCAAACTTTGTGGCCTCTTAATTGTCAAACAGAGAAATCTCCCCAAGTGGGATCATTATGGAGAGCTCAGTCAGTTCATTTGTTTGCAGCAGCCTAGTAAATCCAATCAGACGATCCCTTATCAGCAGGCTCAGGGAGGAGCAGCCATCTACCACGACCGGTTTGAAGTGTGGGCACAGAGAAGACAGAACAGCATTCACAAAACCTGGAAGCAAAACAAGATGGGCATTAATTCAGCAGATCTGTCCATCCATCCATCCGTCCATCCGTCCATCTGTCCATCCATCTGTCCATCCGTCCATCAATCCATCCATCCGTCCATCCATCCATCCATCCATCCGTCCGTCCATCCATCCATCCATCCATCCATCCATCCATCCATCCATCCATCCATCCATCCGTCCATCCATCCATCCATCCATCCATCCATCCCTCCATCCATCTATCCATCCATCCGTCCATCCATCCATCCATCCGTCCGTCCGTCCATCCATCCATCCATCCATCCATCCATCCATCCCTCCATCCATCTATCCATCCATCCGTCCATCCATCCAGCTGTTCATCCATCCATCCGTCCGTCCATCCATCCATCCATCCATCCATCCATCCATCCATCCATCTATCCATCCATCTGTCCATCCGTCCGTCCATCCATCCATCCGTCCGTCCGTCCATCCATCCATCCATCCATCCATCCATCCATCCATCCATCCATCTATCCGTCCATCCATCCATCCGTCCGTCCATCCATCCATCCATCCATCCATCCATCCATCCATCCATCCATCCATCCATCCATCCCTCCATCCATCTATCCATCCATCCGTCCATCCATCCAGCTGTTCATCCATCCATCCGTCCGTCCATCCATCCATCCATCCATCCATCCATCCATCCATCCATCCATCCATCTGTCCATCCGTCCGTCCATCCATCCATCCGTCCGTCCGTCCATCCATCCATCCATCCATCCATCCATCCATCTATCCGTCCATCCATCCATCCGTCCGTCCATCCATCCATCCATCCATCCATCCATCCATCCATCTATCCATCCATCTGTCCATCCGTCCGTCTGTCTGTCCGTCCGTCCATCCATCCGTCTATCCCTCCATCCATCCAGACCAAAGTGGTGTAGAAGGAGGTTTTAGACAACAAGCTTGCTGTGAAGCCTGTTCTGTGGTTTCAGTGTTATTTAGATTCTAGCTGCACAAAAACCTGAATGGTGCTGAGTTTACTCTGTCAGTCTGGTGGTTAAAACAAAGAAATCTGGTTATTTACTCTGGTTAAAGCTGCAGTTTCTGACAGAAGGGAGATTTTTTTTTTTTAAAAGCATCACTGTAGAAACATTTTCTGCATTTTGGACAAAATCTGACTGGAACCAAATAAACAAAGAATCAAGGAAAAAAAAGAAAAAAAAATAACTGAGACGTCTCTGAGCCTGCTGCAGCAGCTGCTGGATGAATTACTCTCTACTTTTCTTCTCCACTCCTCAGACAAAACAAGGCAGTCCAGGAAGCCTTGATTAAAGCACTTCCTGTATGACTGGACTGAAAGGAGCAAGAAGTTTGGAGGTGGCTCGGGTAATATTTCACCCATGCTGTTCTGATTTGAGGTTGCCTCACTGTGAGGTTCCCAGCTGAAATCGCCTGCCTGCTCTGTTAATACAGGGACATGTATGGTTGTGTCAGGCATTGGAAGAAGGCGTGTCATTGTTTAAAAATCTGGATGCTAAGCTGTAAGACTTTTTTAGAATGAAGGGAATAATTAAGGATTTTATTTACTTTATGGAATATTCAACACTGATACAGCAAAGAGTCCTGAAAAGCAGCCCTGTGCACTATTACAGACATGCAGTGTAGAATGCTGCAACAGTGTAACTCAGACGTGCTTTTGACTGTCCCCACGAGAGCTGTGTTTAAATCTGAACCTGTGTCTTCCATGCAGCCCCTTGTTGCCCGTAAACTCCACCTTATGTAAGAGTTGTGTAACAGCAGAGTTTTATCTCCTCTGGCTGATTTAATTAAAGTCTGTGGAGCAGTGTGGAAGGTGGGAACGTCGCACGTCTGGCTTCATTTTCCCTTTTTTGAGTCAGCAGACGCTACTCCCTTGACAGTCTGCTTCAGCAGGAAGTTTCATCTGTCCCGTCTCACTCCAGTCCTGCCAGTGTGAGCGCTGCCCCTGTCTGGTTGTCTGTTAGTTGCATGAGTCCACGAAGAGGTGGAGTCATTAGAAATCTCCTCCTTTTTACTTACCAAGTTTACATAGCATCAAATCTGAAAGTCACCTCAAGATGCTTTAAGATGTAACATAAAGAACTTAAATTAATAGATGTAAAACCTCAATAATCAGACGACCCCTATGGGCAAGCACTTGGCAACAGTGGGAAGGAAAAACTGTCTTTTGACAGGACATTTTGGTAGTGATAATAAAGAGCACAGTGTATTTACACATGGAGCGCTCTGGAAAATATTTTCCAGTGTCAGAAAGCCTTGAGAGGAAAGAGCGTGAGTCTTTATAAACTGTCGTATCAATTCTGTTTGTGTAGAAAACTGCAGCTATAATTGATGTAATGTTACATTACATAATGTAAAGACATCTGCAGCCATCCTCAGGTTTTATAGCACTTTACATGTTTCCTTGTGTAACCTGCTCACAGCCCATATTTCTGCACATCATCAGTCAGAGGGTGATCCCGGAGCTCTCCTGCAGCAGTGCTTATCCTCCCTCACTTCCACTCGGGGCCTTTAGGAAAACCAGAGACGCCTGCCTGTGGTAAGAGAGCCAAAAACACAGCCAAGTCAAACATAGGCTTTTATTTGAGGCTGAGACCAACACTCACTGGTAGTACCAAGACCCCATGCCTTCCATATCGTCATACTGGTATTATTTACTGGTTTTGCTGCTGGAGTGGTGGCTGTGGTTTGGCAATTAGCTTTGGTAGAGCGCATGCCGTTCTCTGCCCACGCTGACTTCATGACACAGGGTTGCCAGGTAGAGACATTATTCTGCTTCTTTTTCACTTTGAAATGAAGGCTGGAAACACGTCCTCACCAACTCTCAGTGACACTCTTCCTTTTTGCTTTCCCTGTCCTTCACATGGAGCGTTCCTTAGCTACGCCTCGTCATCATTCGTCCCAATATTTATATTTTCCTTTGTGTCTGAAAGAAAACCTAACAATTCCTCCCAGATGTGGGATTCCTGTAGAATGTAAAGGACAGAAACAGAAACAAATCCTTCTTGTTTCTTTAAACATATTCTAAAGCGGCCTTTAGCCCACGCCGGGTCACCAGGGCTCATGTGAAATCCAGACTGATGAAACTGCTTCAGGCTTCACCTCTTATTACAGCGCAGGGACTCGCTGTAGTTTGTAAAACAGAACAAATTGTCAGAGAAAATGAAATTTCATTACTGGGCTCAGAGCCTCCTTTGGTTCCTTTGGTCTCTGTGACATCTGAAGCAGATTATCCAACATCCAATATGAGCTCTGAAGCCTACCTGAGAACCAATATTGTGCTCTAACCCTGTCACATTATCAGATGTCTCATCAAAGCAGGAGTAAAGCACGAAGGCTCTGCTGTGTACTGGACAGGTTAATATTCTTATCTCTACACTCAACATTCAAACTGCCCAGTGGCCTCTTATCATGTCCTTTGTTTGCATTCCTTCACTATTTAAGCTGCAATCATCAAATGTTTGTTTTACCAAGGGTCAAGTGATCGTGTGCAGTGTGAACGAAGAATAAGGAAAGGACTCATTTTCTAATTCTCTCTTGCACTGAAGAGTCTTCCAGCTGATTATGTGAGTTTCTCTGCTCCCAGCAATGTCATGTTTACCAGCAGCGGCAGACGCATGGAAGTCTGCCCAGTACAAACTTATCAGTACAAATGCGTTAAAAAAGTAGAAAATGTGACAAACATTATACTGACGTACAATAATGTGTGTAAACTTTGACAGTTTGTCATTATAATGCTATTACAAATAAAAGTATATCGACTTTTATCACCAAATCTCAGGCACGGTGTCACCATGGCTCCAACCAGTTCAGCACTATCAAAGCAAAGCAGATAGCAGGTTTTTATCCTTAACTCGGTTCCCCGTGTTGTAGTTGTGCGTCTTATTTTGTATTTGAAATGTTTACATGTTACCACAGTGACCAGAGGGCATTAAGAAGCAGAGAGGAGGATGTTACTCTCAATGTTGTTGGAGCATTTCAGCAGGACGCTGCTCATAAAGTTACACAATTACACAGTGAATTCATGTTAATTATTAGATTTACAAAACACCACCGTTTTTGTCTCGGTCGTTTTATTTTGTTGCACCTTAAAGGCCGCAGCGTGAACATATTGTCTGGCATTAAACCGTCTGTGGCACGAAGGTTAGAGGCCGCTGCATTAACACATAGTGAAAGGCCTGGAAATAGCACGACAGAGGCGACACTCACGACACCCACTAAATGAGCTATTGTTATTGACTGAATGCTCTGTGTTACAGATTTGTGGACAGCAAACTGGCTCCAGTGTGAAGGAGCAGCAGCACTCCTCTTAGAGGACAGAGATTCACACAGCACCGGGACGGGGAGCCAAAAACAGCTTCCAACCCGGTGAAGAACTATTTGACCGCAGAGCAGTCGCACATCGTTCCTACGCAGTCACCTGACCTTAACCCCGCTGGGTATTTGTGGGGACAGTCGAAGATGGAGACACCTCTGGAACATTGTCAGATAATGCAGGGTAACATGGCTTACATACAAACACTGATATCTTGTTCAGATCAATTAAACCTTTCAGCGGTGCAGAAATGATCAAACTAGCAAATATGGAAAACAAATGCAAATTTCAGGTACAATCAGCACTCTGTCTTTTTTGCGTGTTTGCCACGTGCCTTCCTCCTCACCATGCTGCACGTGTGTTTTATTCTGGAGTCATTGTCTCATCACAGCGTGACACGGGCAGAAATAAACCCCGCACGCCTGACGTCACCACCACAGAGGGCAGCGCTTTATTTAAAAAGCAGATCACATCACTCTCAATAGACCTGCCTGCTTTAAGCTGCTGCTTGTGAACACACGCTCACACGAGTATAATCTTCATGTTTGAAGAGGTGCCCCTTGTCGCGCTCCTGTTGCCAGGCAGGATGTCCCAGATTCCTGCCCCTCCAACCGTTCCGCTGTCTGCCACTTTACAGTCGACCCGCTGCTGCTTTTGTCCCCTACAAACATCTTTAGCGCCGCCGTCTGCAGGCAGGTATCGGCTCCTGTAACCTCCGGCTGTAGACACAGCACAAAAGGTGCAGTCTGTGAGGGTGACACACAGACACCCCGTCTGTCATCTGTGATCGTCTGTTGAGATGAAAACAGGCTGAGCTGCTGTGACGAGGTGCTTACAGTATGTGATTTGGCTCCTTGTTGTCCGTCCACATGATAAACTACTGAACGTTCTGAGTGAAACTGAGATAGCGTCGCACTGATAACAGGCAGAGGAAGATGATAATGACACATAAAGTTATTGTCGATTGTTTTCATGTAAACAGGAAGGGCCACCTTCACAGATTACACACATTCAGTTTGCTTATCACAGAGAGAAGTACACAACTGATACAGATGATGTCTGCTGTGGTTATGCGGGCTGCAGGCTGCATGAGTGTGAGCTGAAGCCCCGCCCCCGCTGCCAGTACTGCACCAAAATACAAGGAAATAATGGGAATAATAATTTATCATTCAACTATCTGAGCAATGAACTACAAGTCCCACGTCGCACTGACTCACAATGCACTTTCACCTCGCTGGTCTACTCGGTTGATGCAGATATCCTTAAAAGGCCTGTTATTCACTCGGCCTGCAGTATGTCGCCGCGCCGCAGGTCACCAGCATCAATGTGCTGTAGATATGAAACCAAGCAAAACCAGTGAGAATGTATAGAAACTGGTTTTCTACATTTAAAATGCAAACCAGCTCAATTTTAAACAATGCATGTGTTTGTTAGCATACATGAACTACATGTTGTGCGCTGAGAAGGAAAGTGGGCCTGAACGTGTCTGCATCACATCCAGACGCTGTAAGTTCAGTGAAGCGTTCCTTTCATCGGCACTTTTTGACTCTCTAACCTTTAATTATGGTCGACTCTTTGTGCCAGGAGGCTCTGATCCTCTTCAGCTGTTCTCTTTTGCCTTCAGTACTTTTCTGCTTGGAGTCCTTTGTGTTGAGACACGTTGGTGTGTATTTTGTGCAGAGCTGACTAAACGTTTTAGGC